>NC_057800.1:91675957-91751931 GCF_018294505.1 Triticum aestivum
TTTACTTATTTATGTTTAGGGGACCATGAGCATGTACCTGGGCTGGATTCATGTGAGAGCCTCCCTTCCAGTTAATTATGGGCTTGTCTATTGGGCCTTCATCAGTGGGCTGCATGTTATCAACAAGTGGAAAATGTGTTCCGAGTTTCAAAAAAAATGTGTTCCGTACGATAAATAGTATGCGCTACATACGGTACGGGGCACTAAAGGATCGAACCATGCAACGACTTCCGAAACATTGTGTTTGTCGTTCTAACAACACATTTATTCAACCAACAGACGGAAAATACTACTGATTATACATTGAAAATAGCAGCAACAACAACCAGGGCTGGGGGTGCAGCAGAAGCAGTAAGCAGGCCAGAAGAGTGAAGACGCAACTCTCTCTTCCAAACCAAACATCAGCCATCATTACAAAATGGCTACCGAAAAAGAACAAGTGTATGCATCAAACTAAATAAAGATCCTACTACACCAAGTGTACGCATCTAACTAACTGGCTCAGTTAGATGTTACTATTTTTTTTGAAACGGAGGCAAAAGAATTGCCTCGTCGATTAATTAAGAAGAAGAGAATTGCCTGGTTAATCTACGGAAAACCGGGCTAAAACCGAAGACGTTAGTAACAAATTAAGCTGATGTGGAGTCGCAGATGGAGAGGAGTGGGAAACTTCACTGGTTCGGGTGCGCGGCAGCACAGCCTCGGTGCCACCCACGGGAGACAGGAGCAAGAACACAGGTTGAAGAAGGAGCACGGCTGTTGGATTAACATCCAACGGTCCAGCTGCTAGAATCATTTGTTGATTAAGTTGACAAAGCCGTGCGTACACGTCCACTTAGTAGGCCCACAAGTCAGTCACCAAATCTGACGGGTCCCAGCTGTCAACGGGATGAATACTTTTTTTGCAAAACAAGGAGGCATTTCCTTCCGTGCGAAGATACAACCGGTGGGTCCCAGCTGTCAGGTGGAGGAAACATTTTTTTCAGCTTAATAAGGAGGAACTTTCCTTGCGTGCGACCATGGACCTCGTGGGTCCCAGCCGTCAGGCTCTCCATGTAAAGTCCTCTTCCGATGACTCTCGTTTGTTGACCACGCCGCACCGAATGCAGCGAGGCAGTGGACGACGGCGAGGCCCCGGATGGGAATGACTCGGAGATGGGAAAACGTGGCAGTGGAGTCATAGATTGAGAGGAGGAGAAGGGTTATAACTGGTTCTGTTGCGGCGTGGGGCTGTAGTCTGTGGAGAATAACAGGAGGTGTCGAGGGGTGGAGGTATAGCCTGGCCGGCGGTGGGGTAGCGCTTCGCAGCGATGCGTGCTAAGCAGAGCCGCTAGCCGCCGGAGGCCGGACCAGGCAGTCCCGGCGACGCTGGAGGAAGAAGACAAGAGATTGAAGGTGCATGCCGGCCGTTGGATATAAATCCAATGGCTGTGGATGACACAATCATTTGTTGACCAAGTTGACAACGCCCTGCGTAGGCTTCGACCTATTGGCCCACATGTCAGCCTGCAAAAATGTGGCATATATTTAACCCATGTTTTCTAGAATGTACAGTCCATTTGCTGGGTTGGGTGAACAAATAATTTCGCGTAAATCAGGCCCATTTATATTTTCTAAGAAATCCCAGCCCATTTGCACTTCCTTGAAATACACGTATAAGGTGGGCTCATTATATATACTCCCTTCGTCCGGAAATACTTGTCATCAAAATGGATAAAAGGGATGTATCTAGATGTATTTTAGTTTTAGATACATCCCTTTTTGTCCATTTTGATGACAAGTATTTTCAGACGGAGGGAGTATAAAGTTATGTTAGAAGGAGCAATTAATATCAAAGAATAAAACGGAGAGGAACATTATATATATATATATATATATATATAAGAAATTAGCGAGTTATTGCTCAAAATAAAAATGAGCGCGTTATTATTAAATTGGTCCTTAAAATCTTCGCAAGATTTTGTACGCAATCACCAGCATTTTCCTTGCCTGTGAGTAAAAAACAACCAGGATTTTCCTTGCCAACTTCCGTTAAACATTTACTTTTATAAGTTGGATGTTTTTATAATGTATATATAAGTCTCTATAAAATATACAATAGTAGTAATAATATAAATATATATAATGTGGTTAGAAGGGAAAACATAAATTGGACACAACATTACTTTTATAAGAGACCTGCGTTTTATACCCCACAGTAGGCATACTAACAAGTTCACACACAAATACAACAGAAAAGGTAGACATTCATATCAAACTCAGGTTCACAGGCCACGTTCATATCCATAGCCAACATTCACAATCAACAACTCAAAAGATTCATATATACACAAGCTCAGCATATCTATGCATCCAAATGATTGATAGATCACACGACAATATTCATACATAATTTACAAAAAGATTCAGATATACATATGTTCAGTATGTTTATGCATCCAAATGATTGAGATCATAGCCAATATGATCCATGGACGAACTTTAATTACCTAGGGTACAGACTGATAAATGGTGTTCAATCGGAGGTACTTCTTGCTAAAATTAGTTCTTGTACGAGTAAACTTTCGAGTACATAAGAGGCAGCACAGACAATCTGAACTTTGCTTGTAGGTTTATCCTCAAATAGTGGCCTCGTGCCGAGGGAGGTTTGAGCAACTTGGCCACTACTTTCATCCAACCAGTTTACTGGGTCATCTTGGTCCTGTATCTCGCCAAAATTCTACATTGAAGACGAGAAAGGAGGCGGTTGAGAAAATGAACCACCCAAATTTTTTGTGTAGTTCAACTGAAATGGAGCATCCTTGGCGTGCAGACTGATTAAGTGCCAGATGAATATACGCGTCAACCAACTTGTCTGGAATCTTTAGACTCCATGCCATATAGTTCGCTACCATATGTGTCGATAACCAAAAGGCAAAAGTTGGGACCAAAGACTGGACTGCGTTTTTCTGGGCTATGCACCAAGCAATATTTTTGGTGTTCACTATCCTAACACTTGGAGTTTGACAATTGGTTGACGCCGGTTGATACTCGAATGAATATAGGCACTTCTTGTCAACATCGATGCTTGTCTGAGTGAACTTTGGAGTACATAGCAGTAGCATAAGTACCTGTCCATCTGATAATTTTGTGCAGTTCTACTGAAATCACCTGATGTAATGATTTGCCTGCGAGTTCAGGATCCAAATTACTCCTTTATGAAATCGGCAAACAGTAGCACAATACCAAATTACTAATACATATGACAGGTACAATAATCAGGATAAAGACCAGTACCAACCTGTGTGAGGTAGCATATCAATTACTGTTTCCTTTGACTGGAAGCTGAGATAAGCCAAGCGACTGACAGCAAAGGAAGAAAGCATGCGGAGTTTAGCGGCTGACAGGAAAGGACGGAAGCTGTCGAGGTAATGAAGCACCCAAAGTTTTTGTGCAGTTCCACCAAAATCGAGCATCCATGTTGGCACATATATTGAGAGAGTGAGATACTGTAATAGTGGGACTAGTTTATGAAACATACACTACCAAATAGAAGCACCCTCATTATCTTAATGGGTAAAGTTAGCAACATAGTAGTCTTGCTTAAAGAGAGGTGTTAGTTTATTTAATCAGTGCCAATTAGCTCAACTCAACACCCAAAGCATTGCCATTTATCATAGGTTGCAAAACTTTAATGTGCAAAGATAAAGGAGTTTCTCATGACAGTAGCACGATACAAATAGAGATGACAGCAAACTAATATGGATGAAGGCCTTAGGCCCGTACCAACCTGAGAAAAAAAAGCTTATTCATGTAGTCCCATAAGAGATGATAAAGCAGTCACTTGAATCACACAGTAGTATATATTTTTGTGCACTTCAAATGTATGGTTGAAATCACTCTTGTTTACCAGTGCTGAGATTATATCGAAAGATTATCAAGAACTTCCAGCAGAGTTAAAGCACTGGCTGGGATACTATTCATTGTATTGTCTTGTGTAGTTCCATTTAATGTATGATTGGCACAACATGATCCCTGTTTGCAAAAGTAGGAACAAGGTGAAACCTTCATTAGCTTAATGAGAAAGGATAGGAAGACATTAGCATATTACTCAACCAGTAGCATCAAATTCATGATGGACAATACGCAAAACATTTCCTCATTGAACCAATGGCAATAAATTGACATGCAAAACAATAACACTATTATTTCATGACACTAATAATATTCCCTCCCTACTCCACCACATGATTCACCTCCATAGACAAACATACACACGTATAGGATTCAGCATAGGGTCCTACTAAAGATTTGTTTAACTCCAACAGGAAAATTAGGCAGTAATAAATTAGTGGTACTTAAGTACTCCTAATTAATTAAGTGAGACAATAGAAGTGGAAGGGCTCCCTGGAGGATCGTCTCACATGTAAGGTAGTCGTTGCCGGAGCCCTTGAATGGCCTCGACCGAGGCCTCTGGCTTCAGGAAGATCGCCTTGGCACTGTTTATTCTTCTTCTTCTTCCTCTTCATGCTCTGTTTCTCTTTCTCCTCACCAGTTGGTGAAACCAAGTACATGATTGGCCTTCTAATTCAGAATCAGTTTTGTCAGTGAGGGAGTACAAGTGTACTAGTAAAAAACAGCATTATTTTCTCATGGCAGTCGGAAAATAGAGATGAACACATGCATTAAATATCATTCTTACCTAAAGGAAGGTTATGGCGCCAATATGGATGATGAGGATTGGAACACAGATCTCCCTTTGTGTAGTTCCACCAAAATGAACCAACTGTTCCATTCTGACATTCCAGTTAAACAACACAAAAGTCACTTCTTTTAAGAAGAGTTTTGTGCAGTGCACCAAAAGGTCACAACAGTAACCACGTGAATTGGATATCCCTGTTTGCACAAAAAGGCATAGAGGAAACAGTCAGAGTCTCAAACAATTACAGGCAAAAACATTTGGCTAAACTTGTCATGGCTTATAATAGTGGGTGCACCAGCAGTCCAACACCATGTACGTAAACAGGGGCATAAAGTGGTGATTCATAGTTTGTTGCCCCGAGAAACAAACATCCAAGAAACATATCTGGGTTGGTCCCATTTTTGTTCACTCTAGCCACCTACTCCTATGTGTGGATAGAAAATCTAGTCCTGGTCATACCACTGTGTACATCGTTACCCCTATATTTCCCTTTTCGACCAAGAGACCGGTTGGATGACCAGTCTGTACTACTTTCACCCCCTTTCCTTCCTGTTTGTACCAAGTCCAATATACATACTAAATTCCCCCAGCCCCACTTTATTTCTTGTTTGAACCAAGTACTCCCTCCGTCCGGAATTACTTGTCATCAAAATGGATGTGTCTAGAACTAAAATACATCTAGATACATCCATTTCAATGACAAGTATTTTTGGGCGGAGGGAGTACAAGATTTGACTCCATGAAGTAGCTTTACCTCTAACAATAGAAGAAAAAAATGTGACGTTGGACCATCCGATCGAGAGGGGCTGAGAGGTAGAAAATGATGCACATGCAGCGACGTAGCGAGCTAGGGAAGTAGAGCTAAGGCAGTTTCGAACGAAGATATACCTGAAGGTCGTCGGGATGTGGATAGGTGGGAGGTGGGGGCCGGATCCACCCATAGGCAATGATGAAGGGATCGGAGGACCTCCCGCGCCAGTGCTCGGCCAAAGATAACGGTGCGGTCGGCAGTGGATCTCCTCCCTCGCTATCGATGATGGCCTAAACGCTGCCCCTCCTCCCCTTCACCGGCGGAGGGGGATACGTCCGGATCTGTAACCAGCGGTGAGGATAGAAAGCCAGTGTTATTTGAAGGGAGAAAGACAGTGTTACTACCCCTATCTTGTTTAAATCTGGAGAGGATGAGAGTGTGTGAATAGAGCAACCCTAGCAAGCAAGCGCGGAGGCTCCAGCCTATATATACGTAGTGAGCAACCCTAGCAAGCAAGCAACCCCTATCTTCGTCAACTCGTACAAGACCGAGAAATTTTATTACTACAACGCCCTCTCCCTCGCAGACTGAGCTCCGGTGCCTTAACTGCACCTGCCTTTGGCTGCATGACAGGAGGGCAAACCACCTGTTGGGCCCACCTGTCATAGACACAAAGGAAGGAGCAGTTAGTTGAAGCTTTCGCTATCCCTCCCGCACGAGGTGGGCGGACATGCAGTAGTGGATTCGATACTGCAGAAGTAGGAGTAACATCATTATTGTTCGTCTTCTCGAAGAGGCGAAGAGCCAAGCGCAACCCAAACGTGGCAGTTGCGAACGCTCGTGTAGTGCGGTTCCTTGGAGTACTAGCCAGGCTCTTGCATGAGACAAAATTGCTATTGTTTAACAATTAAACTCCACTATCCATTGGTTGATACTCATTCTGCATAGGTCCACGCGCTTAGCACCGTTTCCTCCTAGGGTCACCAATGTTCACTACAAGAAATATGTCAACTAGTGACCTTCTGTCAGTGACCCTGGAAGAATTGGTAATAGATCTATGACCATTTCAGACCAATTGGTCAAAAGCTGTTCGGGGGGCTCCAAACCCTAAACTATAACGACCATTTTGGTCAGAAAGGTCGTAATTTCCTTACACGAAATGGTCATAAAGCAGATAACACTGGTCTGCTGCCTTATTTCTAGCTGATCATGAGCAATATAGATGGTCATAACCTTGTAAATTGTGGTGGGTTTCTATGACTAGGCGCCACCTCATCAGTTTTGCCTATGTATCATGTCCATGTGGCAGTTTTTGCCCTAGGTTGTGAAGCTACCTATATTTCTGTCATTCCCAAAATTCCCAAAAAAAATCTCATAAATTCTTTGGGTCATATCTTCATCAAATATGTAAAAATCCTTCCTTGCCTAGTTCAAAACTAATTCAACAATATTCATTTTCCTATTCTGTTCACAACAGCACTTTATGAAGGAAGTGCTATTTATATATTCTTGATTGCCCTTGGAATTTTTGGGCACTCTTTCCTATCCAAATCATTACCACATGAAAAAATTCAGCTCCATTTGCCTAGCAAATCTTCCTCGGCAAATTTCCAAAGTTTTTGTCCACCTAGAAGCATTGTGAAGGAATTTATACAGTTCCTTCATATGCCCAAATTATCACCCTCCTCCAAATTGCGTCTCAGTCAAATCATCTATGTGAGCCCAGGTTTAATTTATATTTTATGGCCAAATTGGCACGTTGCAAAGCAAGTGTTATATAGACCCCTCCTATTACCCTCAACCTTTTCAGGCACTCTTCCATACCCAAATCATTGCTAGATGATAATATTCAGCTCAATTTTCCTAGTAAATCTTTCTGAGGAAATTTCCAAAGTTTCTACCTCGAGAGAAGCTTTGTGAAGTAAGTACTAGCTAGGCTTACCCAAATGATCTGAAAATTTACCAGCGCATGACCATACCTATTTAACTTACCTACACCAATTTTTAGCTCATTTCATTCATCCAATCTCTCTCACTAGTTTTCCCAAGTTTTTGTCCATAGAAGAGCATTGTGAAGGAAGTACTACTTTGGCATGTCCAAATGGTATCAATTTTCTACAATGCTTTCCTATGCCCAAATAACCATCCTCCACCAAATTTCAGCTCAATCCATTCATTATTTTGAGCCCAGCTTCAACATTCATATTTTTGTCCAGCGTGGTACTTTGCAAAGAAAGTACCACCTAGGATCCTCCTTTTGAGCTAAAAATTTGTGAAGACATTCTCCTTAGTAGATGATCATCCTCAACCAAAACTCACGCCCATTGGCCATGTGCATTTCCCGTACCGCTAATCAAACACTTGGCTGCTTATTCCCGTACCACGCAGCGGGCATGCGAGTTTACGCGCTCTAGAGTTGGAGGCCTCGGCCACCGCCCAAACCTCGACGTATCGCCACCAAACCATGTATTTATGATTAAATAGGTACTTATGTAACTAGAAATAATTTTTGGAAAAAATAAATAGCCAACTATGAGGCAGCTGCAGTTCAAATTTGACTCGCTTCCTACTGAATCGGCGGGAATTTGTCTTTTCACCAGAGGTGGATCAAAACTTTTGACACCCAACCATTTTGTCAATTGTGCATTATATATGGCGTAGTATTTTATAAAATTGATTAGGTACAATTTTGCAACAAATATATGGTAGGTCCTTCACAAAAAAACTCATTTTGGGCACTCGGAAAAATGGAAAATGAATTTTTCGTGCAAAGAAAATGAAAACTTCCTTAGGCAACATTGTTTGGAATTCCAAGATGCACCCCTGTGCACAATATGAGATCATTTGAACAAACTATGCCATGAATGTGGCCATAAGATCGATCATTTGGCTTGAAAGCCAGGAATCTTCATGCATGATAGCTAATTTCTGAGAACACTTTTTTAAAATAATTGCCGTATTACAATTTTATAATTTTTGCTGGTAACTTGGCCACATATGATGAAACAATGTGAAGGTTTTCCAATTTTTTGATATTTTTGAAGTTTTTATGCCCGTTTCAAAATGCGGTCAAAATGGCGGGAATGACCGTTCCTAGCTAGTGGTTGAGTCTTGGATTTTTTTTGGTGTTTCTCTGATTAAATAGGTACTTATGTAACTAGAAATGATTTTTGGAAAAAATAAAGAGCAAACTACAAGGCAGCTGCAGTTCAAATTTGACCCGCTTCCAGCTGAATCGGCAGGAATTTCTCTTTTTCACCAGAGGTGGATCAAAACTTTTTACACCCAACCATTTGGTCAATTGTGCATTAAATATGGCCTAGTATTTTATAAAAATGATAAGGTCCAATTTTGCAACAAATATATGGTAGGTCCTTCACAAAAAACTCATTTTGGGCACTCAGAAAATGGAAAATGGTTTTTCCGTGCACAGAAAATGAAAACTTCCTTATGCAACATTGTTTGCCATTCCAAGATGCACCCTTGTGCACGATATGAGATCATTTGAACAAGCTATACCATGAATGTGGCCATAAGATTGATCATTTGGCTTGGAAGCCATGAATCTTCCCACATGATAGCTCATTTCTGAGAACACTTTTTTAAAATAATTACCGTATTACAAGTTTATTATTTTCCTGGAAACTTGGTCACATATAATGACACAATGCGGAGGTTTTCCAATTTTTTGATTTTTTTTTGAATTTTTTATGCCCGTTTCAAAATGCGGTCAAAACGCCGGGAATGACCGTTCCTAGCTAGTGGTTGAATTTGGTGTTTCTCTGATTAAATAGATACTTATGTACCTAGAAACGATTTTTGGAAAAAATAAAGAGCAAACTACAAGGCACCTGCAGTTCAAATTTGACCCGCTTCCAACTGAATCAGCGGGAATTTGTCTTTTTCACCAGAAGTGGATCAAATATTTTGACACCCAACCATTTGGTCAATTGTGCATTAAATATGGCCTAGTTTTTTGTAAAATGATTTGGTACAATTTTGCAACAAATATATGGTAGGTCCTTCACAAAAAAACCTCATTTCGGGCACTCGAAAAGTGAAAAATGAATTTTCCGTGTAAAGAAAATGAAAACTCCCTTTGTCAGCATTGTTTGGAATTCCAAGATGCACCCTTGTGCACAATATGAGATCATTTTAACAAACTATGCCATGAATGTGGCCATAAGATTGATCATTTCGCTTGAAAGCCATCTCTTCACGCATGATAGCTCGTTTTTAGAACACTTTTTAAAAATAATTGCCGTATTACAAGTTTATTATTTTTCCTGGAAACTTGGTCACATATAATGACACAATGCGAAGGTTTTCCAATTTTTTGAATTTTTTTGAATTTTTTATCCCTGTTTCAAAATGCGGCTAAAACGACGGGCTTGACAGTTCCTAGCTAGTGGTTGAATCTTGGAAAACTTTTGATGTTTCTCTGATTAAGTAGATACTTATGTACCTAGAAATGATTTTTGGAAAAAATGAAGAGCAAACTATGAGGTAGACACAGTTCAAATTTGATCCGCTTCCAGCTGAATCGGCAGGAATTTGTCTTTTTCACGAGAGGTGGATCAAAACTTTTGACACCCAACGATTTGATCAATTGTACATTAAATATGGCCTAGTATTTTAGAAAATTGATTTGGTACAATTTTGCAAGAAATATTTGGTAGGTTCTTCACAAAAAAGTTCATTTTGGGCACTCAAAAAATGGAAAATGATTTTTTCATGGATCAAAAGCATTTTACATAAAATCATTTCGTCAATTATACATAAAATTTGGTCTAATACATAGAGTTGGTAGGTTCATCACGACAAAACTATTTTTATACTTCAACAATGAAAAATGCTTTTCTCCTGCAAAAGAACTTATTTTTAGTCAATTACGACCTATTTATATGGTCATAAAGTCATCAAGGCCTTTATTGCATTCTGATTGGTCCACGAGCACCTCACACGGATCATGCCCGACCACCGTTGGATAGGCCCGGATCCGACGGCAGCCCTCTTCCCCCACCCCTCTTCCCCTCATCCCTCTCATCCCCCTCCCGAATCAGCGCAACTCCCTCTCCACTCGTCCAAACCCTAGCCGCGCCCTCCTCCGTGCGCCACCACCCCCATCGATTCTGCCCAACACCACCGTCCCCCTCCACTCGCTCTCCTCCATGAGCCGGATCTCCACCTCCTCTGGCTCCCCTTCCACTCACTCTCCCAGATTCCGCACACCCACAGCCGCCGCCCTCTCCCTCCCTCAGATCTCGATCCGATCCAGATCGACGCTGCCACAGCTTCCCGTCGCCGGCGGCGGCGCCCTCCCTCCCTCGCCCTCTCCCTCGTGTAGCGAACCCTAGCCCCTCTCTCCCCCGCACACCACCTCCTCCCTTCCAGATCGCAGCCGCCACCTCCTCCTTTCTAGATCGCCACCTCCACCTCCCCGCCGTCCATGGCCTCCCCCACGCCCTTCTCCCCCGCGAGCCATCTCTCTCTCCCTCCCACGACTCCTCTACTCCACTCGATTCCGACAAGTTGAGGTGGCTCTCGCCGGCGCGCAGCACACCCCGGGCTCCCCTCGTGCAGCTCTTCCCCCTCCCGTCAGATCCGTCTCTCGCACCCTCTAGTGCAAGCCCGCAACCTCACCCGTGGCTAGGGTTTCGGCCGCCACTTTAACTTCGTCGGAATCTGCCACAAGCGACGACGGTGAGGCCAGAGGTGGATGGACCTGGAGCTCATCTCCTCCATGGCGTCGACTTCCAGATCCGCCTAGTGCTCCATCTTCCAAGGTAATGTGCTTCTTCTCTAGTTCTGGTTTCTAGTTCATGTTCCCCTGCTTGCGATCTGACTCTCATTGTTGTTCATGTTGTTATTGCAGCCATCTGGGGGGCTTCTTCCTGTTCCTGGGCCTCACCATCGCCGGCCAGACGGAGTGGCGGCCGGCCGGAGCAGCCGCGGCGCCGGGGTTCATGGCGATGGTGATGACTTCTGCCAACGCGTCGTCGCTGGCGACCAACAACAGTTCGGTAAGCTAGGGGCTGTCAAGTTAAGTGCTTGCTGGTGTGTTTGTTAATTCAGTAAGCTAGGGGCTGTCATCTATTAAATTCAGAGAAACCCTTGTCAAGCATGAGGTTCTCCTACATACCTACTACTATATGTTTGTAGTGAATATATTGACATGCCATGACACTATGAAGTAACAGAATGGCTAGCAGAAGCTTTCACTTCTAAGAATGATAGCAGTAGGAAGAATCATTGTAGTCAAGTGACCATAATATCTATTTTATTGTGCTGAACTTTGTTGTTACCTGGATGTTGCAGTCCTTGACTGTTCTCATTATGTTGTACATGAGGCCCTTGCGGTCACCGCTGGAGGGGCTGGAGCTTGGTGGCAGCCTGGCGGATGATGGGGGCCTGGACGGTGGCTATTTCTGCAGCAGGATGATAGATTAAATTTTGTGATAATTTTGGAATAGCTTCAGCACCTACAGTTAATTTTGCACATAAAGCTTGAGTAATTTTGCACATGAAGCTTCAGTATTTTAGCACATGAAGCTTCTGCTACTGTTATTCTTGTCATGAATCTTCCACCATTTTTCAGTAGCTTAAATTTGACTTGGTGTAGTAATCTTGGTGCTCAGTGCTGCTTGTATCTCATGCTAATTGTTATATGAGTAGTTTCAGTAGTTTTATAACAGCTACAGTAGCACAAATTTAATTGAATTCAATTAAAATTTCCAGAATCTCTTCTTGATCTGTAATGAGTGTAGAGTAAGTAATTAAAGATAGGCCTGCTGTTAGTAGTAGAGCAAGTAATTAAGTCTTGTTGTTTACTGTAAGACTTGCTGTTTAACAAGGCTTGAGTAATTTAGTGTACTGCATCTATAGTTTCAACTGAAATTTTTATCATGCTACTGTGACATCTACTGAAAATTTCAAACAAATGAAAGGAGTACTGTAGTTACAAATGGAGCCTACAAATTCTGTACATCTATTGTACTCATTTTTCAGTTATCTGTAGTTACAAAGCATTAATTGTAAGACTGTAACTAAAAATATCTTCTTATCCTCTGTTATTTTACTCATACACATGCTTATGATCCTGTTAACACATGCTGATGCTCATTTTACTCATGCACATGCTCATGATCTTCTTGGTTAAGACTGTAACTACTCCATTTGATTGCATGATCTCTATTTGAATGCATGCTCATAAGATTGTAACAGGAGTTCAATATGACAGTGAACATGCTCATGATCTCTATTTGAATACATGTTCTTCTGTTGCTACAAGTTCTATGATATGTGAGTTCCTTCTGTTGCTGCAAGTAGTGACACAATATGCCGTGTGCAGCGGGCTCCACATCCAACTCCTGTCCGTCCTCTGCAGCAAGGAGCTAGGCCAAGGGAGCAAACAACGCCACTGGTTCCTTCAAGGATGCGTGCTGCTGGTCGAGTCTTGTGGAGAAGCAAGGCGAATCGGGCATTGTCTCAATTGTTCCGATGTGGTAAGAACAAAACACCACTCTCACTTGATGTTCATGTATTACTACAGCAAAACATTCTTACATGGTGATTGTTAGAGACACAACAATTATCTCGCATAATAGTGTCATTCTCTTCATAGTTAACAAATGCATCTTGTCCAACCGAGTAAACTGGACCCAACTTGTACAATAAAGTGAACTAAATGCTGTCACATTCTGTACATGTTACTTTCTATTTGGTGTCTAGTAATGATATCTACGGAAATTCTACTTTGTAAAGAATAAATATTGTGTTATGGATCACAAGCTAATTTTTGTTGACATGAATGTGTTATGCTCCTTATTTTGACTTGGTTTCACCCACGTTGCTTTTCAAAACATGAGATTGATGAGTGTTTCTTGTAGGCAACATTGATTTAGGATTGATTTAAGATTTTGTGAGTGTGCCAAGGTTCTGCGAATATGCATTGGAAACATCTAGTGTTCTGCTATAATTGGTCTCTAAAACATCTAGTCATTAATTTTAAGTTGTTTGAATCTGTTGCTTTATCATACATTCGATCCATAAATCTGCATTTCTGTGAAATTTTGTTAAATATATATTTTCTAGATTGTCTATACACTAAACCTGGAGGTTTGAATATCTACTCCAGGAATGAAGATGGTACTCTAATGCCTTTGTGTTCACCCTTTTACAGGAGCTCCAGGCCTAGGAAATTTCAAGTTCGAAGCGGCGTGTAGCCCTAGCAGCAAAGATTGTTCTGTTTGACTGTAATAAACTGTAAATATTATAGTACTGTAATAGTAGGCATATCTGGGTTGTAATAGACCATGCACATGTTGTAATAGACTATGTACAGGAGCTCCAGGCCTAAGAAATTCTACATTTTTTCTATTCTATTTAAAATATTGATTATTTGTATGATTTGAAGACGTGTGAAATGGAAACCTGATTAGTGGGCCCATTTGTGAAAATAATCTAAACAATGCTCACATTTTTGACATGTGGGACCCATATAGGAGATTATGACAAGTGGGACCCATCTGACTTGTGGGACCGGATTAAAAAATATATGCTGAAAAACTAAAAAGGCCATGGCCCAAAATATAAAAAAGGCCAAATTGTTGGGCCAGGCCCATGTAGCTAGAGAAAATTAATAGAGAAAATATACAGTAAAAAGGCCGAATTGTTGGGCTAGGCCCATGTAGAAAATCAAATTGGACCGGGCTAAATCTTGTGCCACATCAGATTGCCACGCTGGATGCCTACGTGGCGTGGGGAGGTTGCTAGTGACCAAAACGCCACAGTAGACGTATTTTGGACCATTCCAGAAGAAAGGTCGCTATAGTCAGTTTACGACCACCAGCTTTTGACCTTATGTTTTTGGTCACAAAAAGGTCACAAATTGAAAACAGTGACCATTCAGTGACCAATAGTGCTGGTCACAAGTTGACATATTTCTTGTAGTGGTTTATTTGCTAATTAATAGCATTGCATGCAATGAACTAGCCATTGCAAGTCATTAAAAGCATGCGCACCTCTCATCTCTTATTGGTTGATATGTCAAGAAACAAGAAACAAGGTAGAAGTTAATGCACCACGCCTAAGTGTTTTGGGACTATTTGGTTTTCGTAAGATGACTTACACACCTAGACGGAGGGAGTAGTATAGCCCTGTTAACTAGAAAGGAGTATTTGCCTTTCTAGAGATTTCAACAAGTGACTAGACTACACCGTGTGCAGTACTCCCTCCCTTCCGTTTTGTAGGGCTCAAATCTCAAATCTCATGAACCAAGGCATTTTGCGATTGGAGGAATTTATCTCGTACTTTACAAAACTACCCTAATTAAACTCATGCATTAATTATGTAGTTCTCTCGTTTTCCTCTCCGCCTTGGTTGCGGTGCACAATATTGAGCACTCCTATATGACTAGTCGCTCTATCTACATGCGGGACATTTCAAAGCATCCGGGCCCGCGTGCCATCCACCAAATCACAGCGAGGTGCTACAGTCGAGACTCACCTGTAACCCCGGTATGGCTGTCATGACCCGTCATATCACAAAACCCACACCTTTACCAGAAGTGGTAAGGTGGCCTCCAAGTTGGACTGGACGAAGCAACCATCATTTCACTGGAACGCTTGTTCAAGCCCTTTCTTCCCTTTCTTGAAGAAAACCTCACTCCAGGCTACTCACTTCTACCATTTTTCTTCTATACCGACGAAGGAAAGGTGGACGAATTAGTTATGCTGCTATATTTTCATGCCAAGAATCTTCTTTTTGCGAAGTACCGACCGATTCTCACATCCTATTCTTTTTCTGTTTTCATTGCGATTGTGGTTTCCTTTCGATTGCTTTTTGTTTGTCAGTTCATTGATGGATCCTGGAGCACTAGGCAAAGAGTTGCTGGCGGACAACCCATTGGAGACAGCGATCTCCAGGAAGCAAGCACCGACCAACGAGTTGACCATGTTGGTGGTCCAACCCATGGAGACAATGAACTCCAAGAAACAAGCATTGGCCAAAGAGTTGAGGACGTTGGCGGACGAACTCCTCAAAGGAAGTTGGAAGAATAGGAAGGGCCCCACCGTGCCTACCCCAGGAACTCTGATTGCCACCTATGTGAGTTTCAAGACCGAGTTTGAGGAGATAGTCGCCGTTGAGAAGCAGTATTCCCCTGGCAAGGTGATGGCCCCCATCGAGGACGAGGAGATGGCCCCCGGAGGGATGAGATCCCCCGGTGAGCTGTACAAGGTAAAAAAATAATGGCTTATTACCATAGTTGTGGTTTTTGATTATTTGCAATGTGCTTGCTAATATGTTAGGGTTGTGCAGGTGCTGGTGGATGTCCTTGATGATTCCGATGTCGTGGCCCGTACTATTGGCATCGCCCAGGAGATAGATTCCGATGCTGCTGTCCATCTTGTGGACATCGCCCCAGAGATCGATTCCGATGTCGCGGTCAGTCCTGCGGACATCGCCCCAAAAATCGATTCCCATGCTGTTGTTCATGCTGTGGTCATTGCCCGAGAGATCGATGACAAGAAATAGTTGGTCGCGCTAATCCTTCAGGGTAGTTTGCATTGCCCGGTGTTTAATTACCAGAATGATGCGTGTTATCAAACCATCTTAGGGCTAGTGCACTATCTTGTGTGGGCGGATCTTGCTACTTTTGTTTGATAGTGAATCATGCGATTAATCATGCGAACCCTCTCCGAGTTATGGAAACAGATGTATCCTCACCAGCTTTTGATGTAATATATGGCATGATTAGATGTAAGTTTGAACTGTTTATCATATCAGCAGGGCTTGTTTGATGATTGTTGGTGTTAGTAGGCTAGCTACTGTGCGAGCTATAGTACTTGCAAAACACTCACCTAAGAGAAATATTGGGGCTGATGAGCTCGTGGTACGCTTATACTTATCCCTCACCGATCGACCAATAGCCCTAGCTCCTAAAATTGTAGGCTTAGCGATCGATGACCTAGGCGGGCTAGTTTGGCCTAGTGGGTTTCAGTGATATGACGTGCAACACAAAATCATAGCAGTGCAGAGATGTACTCCCTCCGTTCCAAAATAGATGACCTAGGCGGGCTAGTTTGCCCTAGTGGGTTTCAGTGATATGACGTGGTACAGTGCCGTCCAGTCTTCACGTGTGGTAGTAGTATTGCGGGTATAGTAAGTTTTCTTGAAGAAGCAGAATTCAACGAAGTCATGATGTTTCCTTCGTCCGAACAACTTACAGTGGGAAAGGTTGGGCCTGCGATACGATCGGGGTAGACCGGGATAATTTTGTGCATGGCAGGTGGACCAGGATGGTCGACGTCCCACATGTGGGCAAATGAAAGTATTCTTTCCGATATAGAGGACGAGCAATGAGTATTCATTGTTTATTTTTGATGAAAGCTATTGTCTCCACTGTTACGACGGAGGATTGTGAAATACGGCAGCCCAGTGAACTTGGCATGTGCACCACTCCCTCCTTCCTCATGTAATGCCCAGGTTACAGCTTTTTCTCACTTTCTCTCTATCTATTTCCTCTCAAATGTTTTTTACCTTTCTTTTTTAAGACACAATTGTTTTTATGCCTTTTTTAGAATTATTTTTGTTATACCTAGGAGCACGTGTAGAGACGGGCTCTTGTAGAGCCCACTCCTTGACTTTGTCAATGCCTCTCTCTCCTCCACATAAGGAGTACTACTTGCTATGCATGCATGCGGCGGGCAGCTGGCGTCTTGAGGGGCCAGGGCGGTGAGAGCGGGCTCCGGAAGCGGTCCGGACTCTAGCATAATTCTGGTTTTTATAGTATTTCTTTCTCCATTAATAGGTAGGCCCCGTAGATAGATAAAGAACACGAGCTGATGAGGCGCATGCGGACTGTTTGACTGATCAACCAGACAAATACTGAGCTATACGCTGAGCCAGTGACCGTATAATCACCATATCTCGTATACAATGATCAAAGTGAGCTATCAAGACAAGTTTGATGACCGCCAATGCATTTTACTCGGTAATAAATGACCAGGATTGAAGGGGAATCCAAATTTGCTTGGTCGTCTGTCCTTGAGCTCTTGACAAACCAATGCACTATACAGTTGTCCGACCACTCCACCCCAGAGCTCTCACCAAGCGCCGTTCATGCCACCGCGCCGCACACTAACCGGTAAGGGAGCGATGGCATCCCGCTGCACCGAGTTCCTCGCCGCCCATGACCGCACACAAAATGGTAGGGAAGCGATGGCATCCCGCCGTGCCGAGTTCATCACCGCTCGTGACCTCACAACTATGTGGGAGGAATTTTAAGATGCCAAGGCCGAATGGGCGGTAGAGTAAGAGGCGGCCAAAGCCGCACAGAGGGAGCGGAAAAGTCAGAAATCAATCAAGAAAAGAGAGGCCCGCTGCCGCAAGAAAGAAAAGGACGCACGCGCTGCTGCGGAGAGGTCGGCGGAGATCCAAGCACGGTGGGGTGTCGCTGACAAAGCCGGGAAGGAGAACGATGGCGTCTGGCCAGCATGTGAGAAGTAGTAGTACTAGTAGTTAGTGTGTGTGTGTGTCTGAGTACGAGCATGTACCAGTACTACTAGTTACTACTGTAGTTTTCAGAGCAGATTACCAGTATATTAGCCTAGACTAAATGGAAAACGTCCTATCCTAAGCATCAAATGGCATCTCTTTCTCTAAAGGAATTGACATGCATGTCATCTCACTTCCTATGATTTTCATATTCCTATCCTATGAACGAAAGGAGGCCTCTGTTGGAGTAACTACTGTAGCTAGCAGTACTGCTAGTACAGTAGTTTTCTTCAAGAAGCGAAATTCAACGAAGTCATGATGGTTCCTTTGTCCAAGCAACTTCAAAGTGGGAAGTGGGCCTATGATTTGACGGCTCATTAGTCATTGTTACTGCGACGCGACGACCTGGGTGACTCCCTTGGAGTTCTGCGTGCATGGCAAGTGGACCAGGATGGTCGACGTCCCACATGTTGGCGAACGGAAGTATTCTTTCCGATATCGAGGAGAAAGGAAACCGCGTGGTATAGTATCACTGCTAATTGGTTCGCAAAAAATAGTATCACTGCCGATTTATAATTATTTTTTATTTCTGATGAATGCTAGTGTTTCATCTCTTACGATGAAGGGTGCCAAACACGGCATGTGCTGGATGTCCCACACGTTAGCGAAAGGAGTGGGACATGAACAGTGTGGTAGAGCCCAGCGTAAAAAAACAGCGTGGTAGAGCATCTCCACTTCTTCCACTTCGGGGTTGGACACCACATGTAGTAGTACTTAGTGGTATGAACGATACAAAGTGCGACCTGGAGACAAAGACACGTCTAGTTGGAAGGTCTCGGGGCATACATGTAAACAAATATAAAAGTTAATATGTGCCTCCAACTAATATAGTAGTAGTAGAGTACTTAGGCACGTACTCCATAACATCACCGTGCATTGCACGTACAACATTTAGTGGTAGTACGTAGTAAGAGACAAATGCCACCCAAGAGTTCCCTTCTCGACCTACTTTTGGGTGTTTGGTAGAGTGTATGGAGGGTGCATGAGTCCACACTAGTTTAGCACAAATACACTAGAAGCATGCATGAAGAGAGCATGCATGAAGAGGGGTGTTGAGTTGAGCATGCATGAAGAGGGAACAACTATGCTTAGACGAGAACGCAACCAAACACACCCTATATGCCACGCATGTTCATACCATTTGTGCCTTTCTACTGAACTTACTGCGCTACATTACTCAGGTTCGTACGTCCACTCCTGGGTACATGTTCGTCTCATAGTTCCAGTCCCACGTGTTCTTCATATAGATGGAACGATCCTTGCATAACACGTGCACCTTGATGCTAGATGTCTCGCGTGTTGGCAAAAGGATGAACAAAGCTCACGTAAAAAAATAGAGTGGAAGAACATAGATTCCGGACGACCAAGAAGGAGCAAGGAACCTCGTGGTGGAGCGTCTGCACTCATAATATTTAATATTATTCAGTGATATAAAATTAACCAATCATCTCCACAGTGGACTGGAAGAGTACGAAACACGGAAGCCCAGTGTAGTAGTATCATACTAGTACATGGCTAACCCACGCTATCACCATATTTCTTGGCTTCCGTGCGACACCTATCTGTAGTAATCCAGCAGCATGTATCGCTTCTCGCTCCTCGTCTCTATCAAAGTGCGGCGGGCTGGCGTTTCTGCCGTCTATTGAGGTCGGTTAACTATCACATGTTAGCGACATGCCAAGAGCATTCTAAAAAAATTCCTTTCACATTCCATTTTCAAAAATAAAAAAGTCCTTTCACGTACGAATTTGCCTGTATGCTTTGAGAAACTTGCATGTCCTATACTGCTCCTGTTTGATACTCTAACTTAGCTAGAGGTTAGACTAACTCATGACTAACCATGAACTAACTGTAGCCAAAGAGGTGTTTGGGTGACAGGGTTAGATTGACAATAAATGCACTTCATGGAGAGAGAAAAGTGATTTTTCAGTGGTCCCAATGAGAACTATCTCCAGTTAACACCTCTTGGGTGGGATAGTTTTTTTTGGTGGGTTCGGTGCAACTTGCTCCAATTTAAACCCTCATGCTTGGATAGTTTAGGGCTATTTGAGCCCCAACTAGCTCAAACTAACTCTAACCCATGGATCCAAACAGGGCCTATGGCCAGTCTCGACGCGGAGCAGTCGCGTGCACCGGGAAGCGGTGCTCTCTCGGCCGTCGCGCCACTTCAAAGCCGGGGCCAGTGAGAGGTCGCCTCCGCTCTAGCCGGGCATTAATGCGGCACTGACGCTCTAGGGCGACGCTGACCGTTTCACGTGGGAAGCGCGCGCTGGCAAGGGAGTATAGGTTTTGAACCGTTTCAGGTGTAGTACTAGTAGTTTGCAAAACTACTCAATTATTGCACTCAGTTTCCTAAGAAATTGTGGTAAAAAACGTTACTCCACAGCCCGCTTCCCTTCTCCTTCCTCTTCCACCGCCCGTGCATGTCCGCGGGAAGCGACCGATCAACCCTTATATAGGAGTGCTAGCACAAAAAGATGCATGCATGACCACTAAAATTTCCATATTAAAGCGCCACTCCAGCGGGAGTATAGTGTATGTTGTTACCTTCGGCCAGCCCATGGCTACCAAGCAACAGCGACCAGAGAAGAGGAGGCGGGAGGGGAATGAATGCAGCTACTGTTTGGGTTCGCCTTCCGGCTTAAATAAATGTGCAGCATCACGTGTACCCGTGGGTGCACAAATTGTAACATACGTGTCTGCTTGAGTGGGCTTCACGTAACTGGTGTGTGTGTGAGAGAGATTCTGAGAGACAGAGTGCGTGTGTGCGACTCTACTCTTCGGACATGTACTCGACCTTTTGCATCGGGATATAAGTATAATGGTATTTAATTTAGCTAGTGATTTACATGGCCATGTTAACGTGGTTGTGTCAAAAAAATGTCACTTCCTGCTCGTGATTTGCGTTATATAATTACAAGCAAGATTCTCGTGCATTGCACAGAACATCAATATGCATTTTTTTACAGAAAACCTGTTGTGATTGACCCATGCAGGAGTAATCCCATGTGTAAAAACTAATGATATCTCAAGAATTTTATCGGAAAACTGGTATCTCGAGAATGTCATCGAAAAAAATGAAAGATGAGAGATAAGGCGAGGAGGAGTGGAGCGTGGTGGTGACTGGTGGTCGGAATGGGCGGAGGCATGGGGATGGATGGCGCCGGCAGGCGGCAGCGGCCACCATGCATGCTAGATTGTTCCAGAGACTTATTCCTTTTTTTAATTGGTGAGCAATGAGGTTGCGGGAGATAATGATGTGGAAAGAGGTGTCGGTATCTTTTGTAAAATTATCATAGTTTGCTTTCTATCCTCAGATATAGATCATACGGTCTGTATTACAAGATGGCAGGCACACCATCACCACCGACTCGTTTTTTATAAGGGTACAGATGATAAGTTTGCTGACTACTAAAATAATGTGGAATTTGTCCATGTTATGCAAGTAAATAAAGGTGATTGTTTATCATATGGGTAAGGTTGGATGAAGGGTGGTAGGAACAAATGCTCCGCCTAGAGCATGTGTGTGTGAGATGGAGTCTTAGTGTGTGTGGGGTGTGTGTGTGTGAGAGAGAGAGAGAGAGGAGAGAGAGATGGAGTCTTAGTTTGTGTGTGTGTGTGTGAGAGAGAGGGAGAGAGATGGAGTCTTAGTGTGTGTGTGGGTGGGGCATGCATGCTTGTGTGTGTGTGTTTGTGTGTGTGTGTGAGAGAGAGATGGAGTCTTAGTGTGTGCGTGTGTGTTTGGGGGGTGCGTGTGTGTGTGTGTCGCGGGGTCCTCTATGGCGGATGTAATTTAAGTGTGCATGGCTTTCATCATAGAGAGGTGATGTGTATGGCAGAGGCCACCAACGATGGGGTGCGAGAGAGAAAATGCCCGTAGAGAGGGAAGAGAAGGTGTGTGCGCGTGAGAGGAGTCGACTTCGAGAGAACGTGTTTGTTCGAGAGACACCGAGGAAGACTACTATATATCGATGGTGCATGTAGGCGGGAATTAAACTAAGGGATGGTCTTATTGGTTTCGGGGATATAGGGGAAGAGTGAGAGGCGGGGGGGGTAGCTAGAAGGATATTGGTAAGTGTGAGTGTGTGTTTTACCCATCCAGGTGGAAGTTATGTGCACAAAAGAGGAGAATGATTCGATGTGGCATTAGGATTGAGGGTAATTAACTACGTATGGAGACATAGAGACCTTGAACGTGCATGTGTGAGAGGTATACATGTATACGTGGGATGTGTGTGTGTGCGCACGCGCATGATCGAGATAAAAGAAAGAAGACATAAGTCATAAGATCAACGACAAGGGAGAGGATCGATATGACAATATGCATGCATGTGAGAATGCATGGAAGAAGTCCCGACAATTGAGCATGTGTTTTTGTCTTTAAGAGATAGTGGCGTGGGATGGAGCATGCATCTATGGCGAGCAGAGGGAGTGAGGCGCAACGATTGTTCAAAAGAGACCAACCTATAAATGCATATGTATGAAGAGACATATATAGTGTGGGTGATAGGAAGCAAGACTCCGTGCGAGAAAGAAATGTTGACGGAGAAAATACAGATAGATACAGAGATGGAGATGCTAGCTAGAGGGACATCCGCTAGTTTGGGTGTTGGAGATGACCGTCGGGTGGTTCAAAGGGTGAAGTTATATATGTGTGTGAGAGGGCACTTGACTGCATGTAGAGAGAAACATATGTAGTATGCGTGATAGGAATCAAGAGTGAGGGCGAGAAAGAAGGTTGATGGAGAAACAGATAAATAGAAAGATAAAGATTCTAGCTAGTGTGCGTTAGAGATAGGAGTCGAGTGGATCAGAAGGCCGGGTTATGTGTGTGGGTGTGAGAGAGATAGAGAGAAGGTGTGTGTGAGTCACATACAAACAGATATCAGAGAGAAATGAGATCCAGAGAGATGGAGTTTTGTGTCTGCGAGAGAGAAAGATATTTCACAACGAGATTGATAGCTAGAGAGACATACAAGGGAACGCAAGATATCTCTAGGGAGAGAGGGTGTGTGTGAGCGACATACAAGAGAACAATGGAGAAATATGAGACCCTGGGAGACAGAGTTTGTGTTTGTGTGTGAGAAAGAGATATTGAAGAGGAAGAGTCGTAGGTTCTCATATCTAAGGAGCGAAAGACATCTCTGTATGAGGGGTGTGCGAGTAGCACACATGGGAATAGTAGAGAGAAATGAGACCCCGGGAGACAAAGTTTTGTGTTTGTGTGAGAGAAAGAGATTCCACATGGAGAATCACAGTTAGAGACACATAGCAGGGAGTGAGATATACTTAGAGAGAGATAGAGTGATGAAGGTCGAGGGAGAGAGTACCGTTAGTGTGTTACGAAGATAAAAGATCATTTTCGACATACAGGAAGCACGAGAGATACCTGAGAGACAATGAACGCGTATAGGTGCAGAGAGATAGTCCTATATAAGCATGAGTGATAGCTATATGAGACGAATATCTGGATTAAAGGGGATTCAAATATTTAAACTGGAGATCATGACATCGATAATATCATAACGCAAATGGGTGTATCAAACATGCATATTCATTTGAATTTGGGCACACGTGTAATGTTATATAGTTTATCAATATTGGTGATCCATAGATTCTTCAATTACAAACAATGCATGGTTTATATGCAATTAATGTCTAAACGGGATTACACTATATGTTGCGTTTGTGAAACACATTATACATGTTTGAGAAGTACAAAAACCCGCATGAAACACACATTAATTGGAGACAGTTAGCGAGGAATGCATACATTGGATTTCAACATAAAGTGGTTTCAAATATTTGAAAATCCAAATTGATGGATACACCCTTATGAATCTGAGATCATGCCATTTGTAAACCATATTTATGTATAAATGGTGTTGTGCTTTTGAAAGTATATATATATATATATATATATAATGATGTATATAGAATGTAATTCCAATTCAAAATGGACCCCCCCCCCCGAAAAAATAGTATACAAACGGGATTCGAATTGAGTTGGCACGGTAAACGTGCACTCTGCAAAATTTGAACGAAGCGGGGAAAGTCGCAGTAACCTCCCGAAACCAAAATCTACGAGATGGAAATCACTACTGCCTATCCCTGCCATGCAAAGCCTATATGCTGGATTTCTATAGGTTTCGATAGGGGTAGGTTTGTAATTTCACCCAAATGTGACGTAACCGCCTCTCACCCGGATTCATACACGGTGGGCACCAAAACATAGTGTGTCCTCGGCCGAAATCGACTCCCTGATTCATATTCATACACGGTGGGCGCCAAAAACAAACTCTCATCGGCAAATATTCGGTGTATGCGAGATTACCGTCCTATCCCCAACCGACTAGTGTTGCTGTGATGTAGTAGAAATTTGAAACGGGGGCTAAGTTTGTAAATTTCCTCGCATTTGAGACAAGCGCGCCCTAAATACATGGTTCCCCCTTCCTCTCTACCTCCCTTTTCCCCATTCGTACTCCGTGGGCGCCAAAACACCCTCTCCACCCCACCCTCCTCCGTCCGCCGCCGTCCGCCACCCCATCCACCACCATCCTCCTCCACCATGCCGGAGCAGATACCCCCATGCCGCCGTCCATTACAAGAGATCGACCTCTCTCATCCACGGCTTCGAACCGGGATCCTTGCATCCCGTCCTCTCCCTTCATCCCCGCCGTCGTCCACCTTGCCGGTGCCGCTCCTACGACCGTCTCGTCCACCGCACCCCGCCCCATCGTCTACCCTCCTACATCTGCTTCCACGCCGCCGATAGCCATCGCTACCGCAGCACCGTCAAATTCTCAGCAGATGCGTACACGGCGCCGCACCAGAGGCGGTACTCTTTCGTATTTGCTCAACTTATTTATCGCAGCAAGAAAATAGATCGCCACTGCTTTAATCTGATTTCTTGTCTTGGTTGCGAAGTTGCCTTTGTCCGGTTTGCACCTTCAGATCCGCCATGGCACGCTCAACACCATACTCGCAATGCTTATGGTTTTCCCCTTTTATATTCCACACTAGTTAAATCACAGTAGACTAAATTTCAAAATTGGGTCAGTCGATTTTTCAGAGCTCGCCGGAGTTCGCCGGTGCGATCGAAGGGGCTCGGGTGGGATGGTGGTTGTGGGGGGCGATGGTGGGGCCTCGTCGAACAAAGAAAACTCAACGCGGGTGGGACCGGGGGTGGGGGTGGCGGAGGAACACAGGCGGTGGGGCCGGTGGTTCGGCCGGCGGCCCATGCGGTGTTCTGTATGGGAAGCATAGTATGTTCCTTGTGAGGAAGGGGAGCAGGGACATCTGCAGTCAACAGCTGATAGAGATGGCTTGTACGTGATCGGTAGGCTTTCAATTACTAGCGGCAATACAACACAGTAATTTCCAGCCAGTTCCACTTTCCCGATTTATATATCCTGGTTATGGTGTACCCCTGTTATGTACACTATGATCTGCCTAGTTGTTGTGTGCTCTTGTTATCATGGTTTGGCAATAAACTCTCTATACAGTATATTATGAACCTATCATCTGCCGGCTATCCTTACTTCTGGAGCCTATTTTGTGTACTTGTGCCAGATTATATAAATGCACGCACCATATTACAGCACACATGAGCTCTCTCATCAGAATCCAGTGATAGCACACAAGTGTTTACAGGGGCCCCCCCTATATTAGAATATCATCTGCATTACGAAGATAATCTCACAACTATTTATGTTTTCATGGTTCTCAGATATTATACGCAATTACAGTGAATATCAGAATCCGCGCATCAGAAGAATATTGTGGAACACTGCAATGACTTACAAAATTGGCAGCAAAGCATTGAGTGCCATTTTGGATGCAATGAAACTCGTACGCTCCCACCTGTTGATTTTTGTTCAGAATATCATCCTAATGACTATTCTAACCTTGAGGAGTCAAAGGAAGATGGCATGTCCTGTTCACCCATCAAGGTGCCTGTTCTAATTTGGCAAGGTTTTATTGATTGCGCGTATCTTGCATATGTTGTCTTGCATTTCTTCTACTTTGTTGCACCGCCGTCTGCTTAGTTTACTCATCATATATGTCGAGATGCCATGCCCATCCATTATCAATACATATTCCATCTGTCATCATACCATGTTTTTCCACTCAAATGTTGTTCTTGTGCATCAGACATCAAAAAGGAAGAGGGTGATTGTCGAACCTGAAGGAGCACCAGCAAAGTCCTTGAAAAACGTGGTGGTGCCGAAGAAATCAGACAGCACCCCACTTATATTGGCTGTACAACCAGTGACACAAAACGTAGGACTGACTCCAGTGGCCACACCACTAGCCCCACCACATAGGACCTACACTCTAGCAAAAGGTATACCGATATCATTTGCCATAGCACCAGCTGTACCACAGAAAAATCCCACTCCAGCAAAAAGTATAGCAAGTCCACCGGCCGAAGACCTATCCCAACTGCAGAGACGGCCAATTCATGTAGATTGGAACCCCATTCCATTTATTCCAAGTTTAAAAGACAATGCTTTTAATGTTGTTAGGGACTACATGCATATATTCCCATCATGGGAAGATTATTGTGAAGAAAAACACCATTTTCACATCTTCCTGTCCAACTTACGTGTAAGTGCTATTATTCATGGTTATTATTTTCCTGTTTTCTGCTGATTGAACACATCAATGATTTACATTACATTGTTGTAACTAGGCGAGGGTCAATCTGGATAGTCATGACGAGCAAAGCTTGCTTGTGCTTTTCAAGGAAGCATTGCAGCAGTATCAGTGTTACCTGAGGAAATCACACTTTGATGGCAAGTCTATAAATGAATTTCCGGTGAAGTCTCATGTGCTAAAATTAGAAGACATTGAATGGAAAAATCTTGTTATGCACTGGTCTCGTTCCCAGGATGAGGTACTGTCTATGAAATCACATGACAATTTGAACCTCTACTTTTCCGCATGTGCCTTACGGATCTTTTTTTGCAGGAAATCTACTCGAAGAAGAATTCTAGTTTGATAAGAACGACAGGATATCACAAATATGCTGCCCGCTGCTTTGCTCTTGTTAGTACCTATTGTCATGTATCACTGTACTTGCATACATACCTGGTTCATTATGTGACAGCAGTATGCATGATAGCTTGCTTATCAATTGTTCGCTCCAAATTATCTGATCTGTATGAATGGTTACATTAGTGTAGAATATATCCAATGCCAGTGTTTTTTAGCTCTGCATTGTTCTTGTAAGTACATGATGTCCTTTATCAGTGTACTTATAATGACAGGTAGTTGTTCATGTACCATCACTCTGCAGCTTATTTTCCTTTACCCTCCATTTTCTACACATCAGATCTATGTTTACTCTTACCATAAGGTTGGTACTGAAGAAGTTTAGCTGTGCATTGCTCTTGGCTGTACCTTTTGCCTGTATTGCTGCACTTACATTTATAGCTACTTGGTTATGTAGCATCACTCTTCATTTTATCTTAAATATTCTCCATTTTTTCGTATATTATCACATCTATATTTACTCTTAACAAAATGTAGAATAAAGGCAATGCTTTTGAAGAAGATTCTCTGGTAAACTTCTTGAATTGCCCCCCCCCATCAGCATGGACAAGGCCTTTATAGAGCCTGTCTTCACCAATAATGTAAGTTGGTCCATCTCAAGCCTTCAAACTTTGTTGTATATATTTGGTTAGGCATGACTGCAACAGCTGTTTATTTTTGGTGTTTGCATCAAATTGCTTGTTTAAAGTTTATTATATGTAGTTCATAAACAAAAGTTTGTCCTTTCTCAATTTAAGTTTTCAGTTGTACAACCAAGTTCCTTCTTCATACCATGTAAATTAAACTATACAGAGCAAGTGATCTTCTTTTGCACTGCATGTATGCTTCTGTTCTTCATCCGTAATCCAGTGGTGTGGTGAACCTACCCACTACAGCATAATGTCATATTCTGCAATGTCTTAACTATGAACAATGTCATATCATTCTACTATTATTTAAACCATCTCTTTATTTGCCAATCTAAAATGGTATAAATTGACAGCACACTAACCATTGATACTTATGAGTTCTTGATCTATAATCCAGTGGTGTCGTGAAGCTGCCAACTCCTTCACAATGTCATTTCCTGCCATGTCTTGACCTGAACAATACCATATTGTGTTAATGCAAATTTAAAGTGTGTCACTTTATTCGTCAGTAAGAAATGTGATGAATTGTCAGCACTGATACTTTTATGTGCAAAACCTGTCATCTGTCTGTTTGTTTATCTTTTAGAGTGAGGAAGATATAAGTGTTGAACAAGCACAGTCTCATCATCTTGCTCAGCTGCTTGCGCTGCAGCTCCCCAGCAGGGCTAACCTTTCCTGAACTCTATTGAAGTGCTGTCGGTTTTGTATATTATTTTGTCGGCATGTTTATCTGAACTGGTGGCGATCTTTGATGTGCAGTGTATGTAATATGTTGTCTTCTTGTGCTTTATTATCATAGTGGCGAACTTTGATGCCCAGTGGATGTAATATGTCGTAATTTCTTTATTGTATAGTCTAGGTTTTTTCTTATTCCCGATGTTGCAGTTATTTTACTGTATATATATCCTGTCTTCGCAGTAAACCGGCCAAACCGTAAAATTACGGTACATAATCGGGCCGTCATGCAATCACGATGTAGGTTGGGCCTGAAACGTGCCGAACAGCTCACGGGCCGGCAGCAGCCCGAAATGAACCCGGGCCCATGATTGTGCGAATCAAATCACGGGCTTTTAACTGGCCAAAAAATTGTCTCGGTCCTTGTTTCGCCCAATCAGATATCGGCTGCGAGCAGGCCGGATGCAAACTGGGCCATAGTTAGGCCCAACTATATGACGGGCTTTTAACAGGCTGAAATTAATATAGGGCCGAAATGTTAAACGGGCCCTTTAGCATGGCAAAACTAATATCAGGCCGAATTACTAAGTGGGCCTTTAGCAAGTGGGCCCAAAAGCATAGTGTCCAGTTGACGGGCCGAATGTGATATGGGCCATAATTGAGCCCAAAGCCTCTTAAAGGGCCGGACCTAATCTGGGCCGTAATTTGGCCCAGAACGTGGTAGGCCTTTAACGGGCCGGATCTCATATGGGCCACTATTAGGCCCGGAGCATGGTAGGCCAATAATGGACCGGATCAAATATGGGCCGGCATTTGGCCCAAAACATGGCAGGCAGTTAATGGGCCGGCCTACTAGGGTCCTCATAATCTTGTGGGCCTACAACTCGGCCGGCCCATTAATGTCGGCGAAATCTTGTGGGCCTTTAGCTGGGCCGGCCCATTATGATCCGCAAGAATCTTGTGGGCCTTTACCTGGGCCGGCCCATTACGACACACAAAAATTTGTGGACCTTTACCTGGGCTGGCCCATTATGGCCCGCAAAATCTTGTGGGCCTTTAGCTGGGCCAGCCCATTATGGTCCGCAAAATCTTGTCGGCCTTTAGCTGGGCCGGCCCATTATGGTCCGCAAAATCTTGTGGGCCTTTAGTTGGTGTAACATCCCAAATTTTCAATTTGGAATGTTATACATTAGATCATCATGCATATCATATTTCATTTTGCTTTTGGTTTTGATTCTAGAAAATCCTAAGCAACTCAAGGACCCACGGAGAGAGTTGGGGATTTTGTTATTTACATATTTGAGTTTTCTCAAATTTTGTAAACAGGATCATTTGATTTTATTTATTTTATCATCAATTATTTCTATTACAAAAATATGAGAGAGGGAATAAAATGACTTTCCCAAAATATAGAAATATTGAGGATTTAATAAAAAATCAAATAAGATTTATTTCAGAGTTTTTCAGTTTTTTTAATTTGAATTTGGGAAAAATGCGCGTTTTTCAAAATTGCATTTAGGGCCCAAATAAATGTTCACTTTATCGGGCTTGATTTTAGAAGCCCGGGAAAATTTATTTCTGGATTTTTGGGGTCCGTTTAGTATTTCTTTTTATTTTTCTTCCGAGCGTAATTATTTAAAAAAAACGAAACCGACTATGGGCCGTACCCGAGCGGGACTCCGCTCGGGGGCGCCTTTATATAGCGTCGCACCCGAGCCCCAGCCCACACCAGCCCTAAGGCCAGCCGCCCGAAACCCTAGGCCCAGCCGCCGCCAGCAGCCGCCGCCGCCGCCAACCGCCGCCGCTGCCCCGCCGCCGATTCGCCGGAGCCGCGCGTCGCCCGAGGTTCGCCGCCCTCGAAATCCGTGCCGTTTTTTTAGGAAAAAAAATCCGTTCGTCGTTTTTCTTTTTTCGCCGGATTTTTCCACGTTTATTTTCTGATCGCGATTTCTGATCCAATTTTCGTTTTAGTATAACTTTTCGCTCGTTTATCGGAATCAGGCGATTCAAGCGCCTGGAGTTTCGTCTCGAAACCCTCTTTCCGAATAATCAACTTAAACAAGTTTTTTCTACTGTAAAATTTGACTTAGATCCAGATTACTAGAACAAAGTTGTTTTCTTTCGCCGTTTGATTTCTTTTGCTTCGTTCGATTTGATTCTTTTTGCAAACCAGGGTTCTTAAGTTGAACTTTCAGGTTAGATCTTCTATTTGAGTTTTACCTGTGCATTAGTTGAGTACTTATTGTATGCTTGTTTGTTTGTCTGCGATAGAATACCCGGAGTGCGCCGCCTGTTACTTTGAATCTCTAGGTTTCGCGGATCATCAGCAAGGCAAGTAACACTTTGATCATACCTTTTTCTACAACCCAGTTTTATTGCATTAGATCAATCCTCACACATTGCATGATTAGGATCTAATTAAATTGTGGGATGGGAAGTAGATGAGGTAGTACCTATTACCTGTTTATTATCAAACCTTTGGGAGTTACTTCTATGTTTGCTTATTATGCCATGCTTTGCTAGTAGACGTGGATTGGGTGAGTGATATCCATGACAGATGTGAGATTGTTAATTAATGGTTTATCTAAGGTGGCAACCTAAACACACATCTGGGTGGATTGAGGCACCTGGGTATTCCAGGACTTGCCTGTTTTTCTTTTGGACCGCCACCCAGGCTCAAAGGGATCATGAGATTATTCATACTAGAAACTTCCGTGTGCAGCCACAAGCCATTATGGGCTCTGGCATAGTTGATTAAGTCGTGCGAACTCTTATAGGGTAGACTAGCAGATGTAGAGGATGTAGGTGGTACGGTCTACCCGATCGTAAGGTGCTAGCGCTTCTGAAAGACTATGTCTCGGTCATTCGTTTCTCAAACACCATGTAGTGCGAGAAATCCAACGGAGGCGATCGAGTCTTGTGGGGAAATGTGCGCAAACCTCTGCAGAGTCTAACAAACTAATCATGGTTAGCCTTGTCCCCGGTTATGGACATCTTGAGTATCTAGTACCTGGATTTTCATGTGAATCTCAACATGTTACTCTAAAGTTAATTTTGTTGGGTTAATGATGATGCTTAATTGGGATTGAGAATGCTGTCAACCATTCTCAATGTTTAACAACCACCATGATAGTAATTAAATTTATTCCTTTGAAGTAGGGAAAATTGGCTTTACGCAAAAACTGTAACCATAGAGCTTTCCACCAGCCAAATATGCATATAGTATAGCTGTTGCATTCCATTACTCTCTATGTGTTACCTTGCCAGCATATTCCATGTGCTGACCCGTTCTCGGGCTGCAACGTTAATGTTGTAGACTTTTCAGACGACGATTAATGAGTTTTTAGGTCGTGGTTCTATACTCAGTGATGCCGTTGGAGTTGATGGACTCACCTATCTTCCAAGCCTTCCCCTGTTATCGTTATTAGATGGCCTTAAGCCATATTTATTATAATAAGTTCTCTTTTGAGACACTCGATGTAATAAGTGTGTGATTGCTACTCTTCTATAAATCCTTCGAGTATTGTGTGGTGTCAGCATTACTGATCCAGGGATGACACCGGAGCACAGAGATCAGACTGTTTGAGGTCTGGTCGCTACAGAGATGGTATTAGAGCACACGCTGACTATAGGACACGACCACTAAGCTAAAGACCTAGATCACTATTCACTCTCTTCTCTTCTGTCCTCTCATCTTTTCTACTCTTTAGGATGGCGGATGCAAGGAACAAGTTCACACAACCAGATGAAGATACACCCTTTGGACGCCACTTGAAGGAAGTCACTAGATACCTAAACATAGGAGTACCAAGCTTCACGGGAACCTACAACGCCACTTTACCTGGAGAAGAGCGCTGGATGATTCAAGTTCAAGTTCTAGGAAGGACGTTCATGCCAGTCACTGAGCCCATAGAGTTTTCTTTTGATGCACCAACTTGGAGTCTAGGAAAGAGTATGGCAGCTCACATCACCATGGGACGCATTGGAGAAGTCTACCGCAAGGATCTCAAGGATACTATCTACCAGATTTGCGGGCGCCGAGATGAACACTGGGAGATGATCAGCACCAGGAAAGATAGATCAATTGCAGCTTTTATTCAGGAGTTAAATCAGCACATTCGACGACAGGAGAATCAGATGTGCGCCGACATGATAGATCTGAAGAAGGCTAAGACTAGAATCAAGGAACTGGAGGAAGAACTCAAGGCTACACGCGAAGATTATGAAGAAGAAATTGAAGTATTGGTGGAGAAGAATGACGATCTGATCAAGAAGATTGGAATATTTATGGGAGGCCCGACACCAGTAGATGAAGACGAAGAACCCAAAGAGATTAGCCCGGAAGACTACATCATCATTGATGGCACCGACTCGGAACAAGATAGTAGAAATGATGACTACGTTGATGAAGCAAGAGCAGATACCATGGAGTCTACAACCGTAGAATATTTCTAGTAGACCACCTCATCAGTAGTAGTAGTCCACCATGTAAATATAGTAGTCCGAGCACTTTTCGATAGATAGATCGATTGAATGCCTTTGTTTGTTTGAATGAAGTGAATTGTTTGCTTTTACCTCATGTGCATATGGGTAGTGTTTTCTCTTTAGACCCCCTCTATTCTTATATCTCGTCTTTTCTAAACCCTCAGATGCCTCCGAGACGTGACCCCGGATTTGCCTTTCCGCCGGAGCTCACCCAGTTGATCCAGCAGCAGAACACCTTGATGCAGTTGCTAGTTCAGAATCAGAATCAGGGGAACAACAACAACAACCCACCACCACCACCACCTGTTGACCACTTAGCCCGTTTTCTTAGGCTGAATCCGCCGGTGTTTTCCAGTAGCACCGAGCCGATAGTAGCAGATGATTGGCTCCGCAAGATAGCTAGGGAGTTGACCACAGTAGGATGCACGGATGCGGAGAAGGTGAAGTTTGCCGCACATTAGTTAGAAGGACCCGCAGCATCCTGGTGGGAGAATTTCACAGCCACCTTCCCAGTCGACACTGTCACATGGGACCAGTTTTAGCAGGCTTTTCGTACTTCCCATGTTTCAGTAGGAGCAATGGCCATGAAGAAGCGTGAGTTTCATAACTTGCGCCAAGGAGGACGGACAGTTGGCCAGTATGTGGAGGAGTTTAGTAAGCTAGCACGTCGTTCCCCAGATGACGTTGCTACGGATGCAGCTAAGCAAGAGGAAGTACCAGTGGTAAAGGATTTTCCTGATGTATTTCCCGAAGAATTGCCAGGCATGCCACCGGATAGAGACATTGAGTTTTTGATTGAGCTTTTGCCAGGCACTGGGCCAATATCGAAGAGACCATATAGGATGCCAGCAAAAGATTTGGTGGAAATTAAGAAGCAAATTAAGGAGTTACTGGATAAAGGTTACATTTGCCCAAGTTCTTCGCCTTGGGGATCACCAGTACTTCTAGTGGAGAAGAAGGATGGATCGTTAAGAATGGTTGTTGATTATCGAGGATTGAATGAAGTAACGATCAAGAACAAGTACCCACTACCAATGATCAATGATCTGTTTGATCGATTGCAAGGAGCTAAGGTATTTTCCAAGATCGATCTGCGATCAGGATACCACCAGTTGAAGATTCGAGAACAGGACATTCCGAAGACAGCTTTTACCACCAGGTATGGGCTGTATGAGTATACCGTTATGTCATTTGGTCTGACTAACGCGCCTGCCTATTTTATGAACATGATGAACAAAGTGTTTATGGAGTTTTTGGATAAGTTCGTCGTAGTGTTCATTGATGATATCCTGGTATATTCAAAGAATGAAGAGGAGCATAAGGAGCATTTGCGTTTGGTACTTGGAAAGCTCAGAGAACACCAATTATATGCCAAGTTCAGCAAATGTGAGTTTTGGTTGAAGGAAGTAGGATTCCTCGGACACGTTATATCAGGAGAAGGTATAGCAGTAGATCCCGCTAAGGTTGAAACCGTGACCAAGTGGGAAGCCCCAAACAACAGTTGGAGAGATCCGGAGTTTTCTTGGACTCGCAGGATACTATCGGAGATTTATTGAGAATTTCTCAAAGATTGCGAAGCCTATGACGGAGTTGTTGAAGAAAGATACCAAGTTCATATGGACTGAGCAGTGTGAGGCTAGTTTCCAGGAGTTGAAGAAACACTTGGTTACCTCACCAGTGTTGATTTTGCCGGATCAAACCAAGGATTATGAGGTGTATTGCGATGCTTCACGTCGAGGACTTGGAGCAGTGCTTATGCAGGAAGGGAGAGTTGTTTCATATGCCTCAAGACAACTGAAGCCCCATGAGTTGAATTATGCCATGCATGATTTGGAGTTAGCAGCCGTAGTGCATGCATTGAAGACATGGAGACATTTCCTCATTGGAAATTATTGTGAGGTGTACACGGATCACAAGAGTTTGAAGTACATTTTCACACAGAAGGAGTTGAACCTTAGACAAAGGAGATGGTTGGAGCTCATCAAGGATTATGATATGAGATTGCATTATCATCCCGGGAAGGCTAATGTAGTAGCTGATGCATTAAGCCGCAAGAGCCATGTCAATACGTTAATGACGGGAGAAATACCCAAGGAGTTAGCAGCAAAATCTTCGTGAACTAAGTTTGGAAATAGTTCCGAGAGGCTATGTAGCAACGTTGGAAATTCAGTCAACTTTGATGGACAAAATCAGGGAAGCTCAGAAGACTGACAAGGAGATTGCTTCCATAAAGGAGAAAATGAAAGGAGGAAAAGCTAAAGGATTTCGTCAGGATGAGCACGACACCCTATGGTTTGAAGACCGTGTTTACGTGCCCAATGACCCGGAGATTAGGAAGTTGATTCTGCAAGAGGCACATGATTCACCATATTCAATTCACCCAGGAAATACCAAGATGTATTTGGATTTGAAAGACATTTTCTGGTGGACCGGTATGAAGAAGGATATTGTGGAGTATGTAGCAGTTTGCGACGTATGTCAGAGAGTAAAGGCAGAGCATCAGAAGCCAGCAGGATTGTTGCAACCATTGTCGATACCCGAATGGAAGTGGGATAAGCTAGGCATGGATTTTATCACGGGATTACCAAGGACTCGTTCAGGCTATGACTCGATTTGGGTTGTAGTTGATCGATTGACGAAAGTAGCTCATTTCATCCCAGTAAAGACCACTTACACCAGTGCTAAGTTGGCAAAGATATACATGTCCAGGATCGTATGTTTGCATGGAGTTCCGAGGAGCATCGTATCAGATAGAGGAACCTAGTTTACCTCAAAGTTCTGGAAGCAGTTGCACGAAACTTTGGGAACCAGGCTAGAATTCAGTACAGCTTTTCATCCGCAGACAGATGGACAGACCGAGAGAGTTAATCAGATTTTGGAGGATATGCTGAGAGCTTGTGCGCTAGATTATGGATCTAGTTGGGACGATAATTTGCCATATGCAGAGTTCTCTTACAATAATAGCTATCAGACCAGTTTGAAGATGGCCCCTTTCAAAGCTTTGTACGGAAGGAGGTGCAGGACACCGTTGTCATGGGATGAAGTTGGAGACCGCCAGTTGTTTGGACCAGATCTGATTAAAGAGTCTGAACAGAAGGTGAAGTTGATTCGCGATAGGCTCAAGGTAGCCCAGTCCAGGCAGAAGAGCTACGCAGATTCTAAACGCAAGGAGACAGTTTACAAAGTCGGAGACAGAGCCTATCTTCGAGTATCCCCACTTCGAGGGATTAAGCGCTTTGGAGTTAAGGGGAAGTTAGCGCCACGATTTGTAGGGCCATATCGAGTTTTGGAGCGTATGGGAGAAGTGGCCTACAAGTTGGAATTGCCAGAAGGATTAACAGGAGTTCATGATGTGTTCCACGTTTCTCAGTTGAAGAAGTGTCACACGGAGATGGCAGACATGCCTTTGAGAGACACAGTGCCATTAGAAGTAATTCAGTTGGATAACAATTTGACCTATGAGGAGAAACCAGTCAAGATTCTCAAGTTTGCCAGCCGAGTCACTCGCAGCAAGGTTATCAAGTTTTGCAAAGTTCAGTGGAGCCACCACACGGAGGATGAAGCCACCTGGGAGCGAGAGGAAGATTTGCTCAAGGACCACCCTCACCTATTTTCTAGCCAACCCGAATCTAGAGGGCGAGATTCATCTTAAGGGGGGTAGGTTTGTAACATCCCAAATTTTCAATTTGGAATGTTATACATTAGATCATCATGCATATCATATTTCATTTTGCTTTTGGTTTTGATCCTAGAAAATCCTAAGCAACTCAAGGACCCACGGAGAGAGTTGGGGATTTCGTTATTTACATATTTGAGTTTTCTCAAATTTTGTAAACAGGATCATTTGATTTTATTTATTTTATCATCAATTATTTCTATTACAAAAATATGAGAGAGGGAATAAAATGACTTTCCCAAAATATAGAAATATTGAGGATTTAATAAAAAATCAAATAAGATTTATTTCGAAGTTTTTCGGTTTTTTATTTGAATTTAGGAAAAATGCATGTTTTCAAAATTGCATTTAGGGCCCAAATAAATGTTCACTTTATTGGGCTTGATTTTAGAAGCTCGGGAAAATTTATTTCGGGATTTTTGGAGTCCGTTTAGTATTTCTTTTTATTTTTTATCCGAGCGTAATTATTTAAAAAAAACGAAACCGACTATGGGCCGTACCCGAGCGGGACTCCGCCCGGGGGCGCCTTTATATAGTGCCGCACCCGAGCCCCAGCCCACACCAGCCCGAAGGCCAGCCGCCTGAAACCCTAGGCCCAGCCGCCGCCAGCCGCCGCCGCCGCCCCGCCGCCGATCCGCCGGAGCCGCGCGTCGCCCGAGGTTCGCCACCCTCGAAATCCGTGCCGTTTTTTTAGAAAAAAAATTCCGTTCGTCGTTTTTTCTTTTTTCGTCGGATTTTTCCGCGGTTATTTTCTGATCGCGATTTCTGATCCGATTTTCGTTTTAGTATAACTTTTCGCTCGTTTATCGGAATCAGGCAATTCAAGCGCCTGGAGTTTCGTCTCGAAACCCTCTTTCCGAATAATCAACTTAAACAAGTTTTTGCTACAGTAAAATTTGACTTAGATCCAGATTACTAGAACGAAGTTGTTTTCTTTCGCCGTTTGATTTCTCTTGCTTCGTTCGATTTGATTCTTTTTGCAAACCAGGGTTCTTAAGTTGAACTTTCAGGTTAGATCTTCTATTTGAGTTTTACCTGTGCATTAGTTGAGTACTTATTGTATGCTTGTTTGTTTGTCTGCGATAGAATACCCGGAGTGCGCCGCCTGTTACTTTGAATCTCTAGGTTTCGCGGATCATCAGCAAGGCAAGTAACACTTTGATCATACCTTTTCTACAACCCAGTTTTATTGCATTAGATCAATCCTCACACATTGCATGATTAGGATCTAATTAAATTGTGGGATGGGAAGTAGATGAGGTAGTACCTATTACCTGTTTATTATCAAACCTTTGGGAGTTACTTCTATGTTTGCTTATTATGCCATGCTATGCTAGTAGACGTGGATTGGGTGAGTGATATCCATGACAGATGTGAGATTATTAATTAATGGTTTATCTAAGGTGGCAACCTAAACACACATCTGGGTGGATTGAGGCACCTGGGTATTCCAGGACTTGCCTGTTTTTCTTTTGGACCACCACCCAGGCTCAAAGGGATCATGAGATTATTCATACTAGAAACTTCCATGTGCAGCCACAAGCCATTATGGGCTCTGGCATAGTTGATTAAGTCATGCAAACTCTTACAGGGTAGACTAGCAGATGTAGGGGATGTAGGTGGTACAGTCTACCCGATCGTAAGGTGCTAGCGCTTCTGAAAGACTATGTCTCGGTCATCCGTTTCTCAAACACCATGTAGTGCGAGAAATCCAACGGAGGCGATCGAGTCTTGTGGGGAAAAGTGCGCAAACCTCTGCAGAGTGTAACAAACTAATCATGGTTAGTCGTGTCCCCGGTTATGGACATCTTGAGTATCTAGTACCTGGATTTTCATGTGAATCTCAACATGTTACTCTAAAGTTAATTTTGTTGGGTTAATGATGATGCTTAATTGGGATTGAGAATGCTGTCAACCATTCTCAATGTTTAACAACCACCATGATAGTAATTAATTTTATTCCTTTGAAGTAGGGAAAAAATTGGCTTTACGCAAAAACTATAACCATAGAACTTTCCACCAGCCAAATATGCATATAGTATAGCTGTTGCATTCCATTACTCTCTATGTGTTACCTTGCCAGCATATTCCATGTGCTGACCCGTTCTCGGGCTGCAACGTTAATGTTGCAGACTTTTCAGATGATGATTAAGGAGTTTTTAGGTCGTGGTTCTATACTCAGTGATGCCGTTGGAGTTGATGGACTCACCTATCTTCCAAGCCTTCCGCTGTTATCGTTATTAGATGGCCTTAAGCCATATTTATTGTAATAAGTTCTCTTTTGAGACACTCGATGTAATAAGTGTGTGATTGCTACTCTGCTATAAATTCTTCGAGTACTATGTTGTGTCAGCATTACTGATCTAGGGATGACACCGGAGCACAGAGATCAGACTGTTTGAGGTCTGGTCGCTACAGTTGGGCCGGCCCATTTAAACTTGTTGGGCCGTGCCACGTGTCGACGTATCATAGGCGCCTTCTGTCCAGTGAGTGGATGACATCTGTCCCGACGATGAGCCGACACGTGTTTCCTCTAGCCAATGATGATTTTACACATGGAAAATCCCCATTGGTCGGGGCTGTTAACGGGTTATCGGATCCAAAATCTGACCCAATAGCTTAACGGTGTTCCGTTACGGTGGATGCCACATGTCGGTCACCCTTGACGAAAGCACTTCTGTGATGCGCGATTTATCGTCATGGAATTGGACACTTCCGTGATGATAATTTTGGTAATCTCATGGAACACTTCTATGACAGCACAGGTATGACTATCTTGATTCTGTCATAAATTTGTCATGGATGTACATGCATGACAAAAAAGAGACCTACTGTGACAAACACGTATCATCACGGAAGTGCATTTTTTTTGTAGTGCACGTGGAAGATCCACATGACCATTTGGGGGTCTGCTGCACACCTCACCTACAGGAAGTCATGGACAACAGCGCAACGGAGGTGAAGGGAGGGGTGAGTTGCTTCTAGTTGCCGGAGAAGGGCGGAGCATTGGACAGAGGAGGGAGGCGCTCGATCTTGTCGCCGCCGCCTCTCGTTCGCGAGGCCGAGCGACGAGGGTTTGCTCCCCGATCTCATCAGGCATGGAAGCCTTGCCTAGGGAAAGTTCGTGGAAAGGTCAGGGTTGTCCTGGTCTCATGGGCCTCCAAATGTGTTGGCGGATCGTCCGGGGATAAAATGGTCTATGGTTTCTCGGCCCGGGGAATAGGCAAGGATCCCCCGGGATCCTGCGAAATCACTAGTTAAGGAGTACTTGTTGCAACGATCACTCCTACCTTTCCAAGTTGCGACAAATGGCGCGCACTGGATGTGCACCACTTGTCGCAACCTGGGAGTTTTACCTTTTTCATAGATTCGTTTATTCAAAATGTTTTATCTCTTAAATCGTGCGTCCAAACCTCGAACCGTTTTCATCGTTGGATTCCTCACGTCGAGATCTTCAAAACTAGATCCCATGTTGATAGGTTTTGACGAACTTTCTTTTCACGAAAAATACTGGATGAAAAAACCTAACCGGGAGCTCGGGTTTTTTCCCTTTCCGAAAGAGGCATGCCCGTGCCTCTCGCGAAATCACAACCGTGCGTCTCGTGGAAGCAAAATCGTGCCTCTCGTGGAAGCAAAAAAAAAGAAGCGAAAACACATTTTTTAATATTTCCGAGGAGGCACAGTCGTGCCTCTCGCGAAAGCACAACCATGCCTCTCGCGGAAGCAAAACCGTGCCTCTCGCACAAGATATAAAAAGGGAAAACACATTTTTTCCGTTTCCGAGAGGCACGGTCGTGAAAGCACAATCGTGCCTTTCGCGGAAGCAAGAGCGTGCCTCTCTCGGAAGGAAAAAAAACAAAAAACACGTTTTTTCGTGCCTCTCGCAAAAGCACAACCATGCCTCTCTCGGAAGCAAAACCGTCCTCTCGTGGAAGAAAACAAAACCATGCCTCTCGCAGAAGCAAAACTGTCACTCTCGCAAAAGGAAAAAGAGAAAACACATTTTTCGGGAATTTTTTTTGAATTTTTTGTCCAAAAGTTAAGGAAGACTGATGAAAAACCGAAACATCAAAAAAGTTCATTTAAAAACTGAAAACGTGTGCAGAAAAATAAAAAAAATTCGGAGGGAACACCCAGAGCGCGACACATGACGGGTGGTTGAGAGCGCGCCAAGCGATGCTGGTCGTTGTGAGGCTCCCGAAAGAGCACTCGTTAACTAGTTGCTCTCGGGATCTTGTGAAACCAAATGAGGCAGCCTTACTGTGACGCTGAAAGCCATCGCCCGGCACCCCGACCACGAAGTCAGCGCACAATCCACTCGCTCCGACCTCTATAGCACCGTCGAACACCGTCGCCCCTACCTTGACTAAGTCACCGGAAGCAGCCGCTCCACCCCTACCCCGTCTCCCCTACAACAAAAGCCACAGCAGCTCCTCCTGATGCTACATAGGTGGAGAGGATAATGCCATGTAGGACACATCCCTAGATGCTTTATTCAGGGGCAAGGGCGAGGAGCCTATCATTTCTATTTTCACCTCCTTCATCTTGTGGACACCCGTGTCTTCTTTGCCTGTCCAAGGCTCCAAACCCAGGCCTGGTCATGGTTGTACTTGTGACTTTCGAGTCCCTTTTCAACGCCCCCTCCCCCTACTTTTCATCCCTGTTTATGGGATGTTCATGTGCTGGTATTTCTTAGATCATCGATCGAGATAAAAGACTGGAAGAGATTGATTCCTGCATTAAGATCCAAAGACACCATGGTTTGTTTCTATGTTGAGATCCCTTATTTAGTTATGACTGAGTTTTCGGAAGAGTTCCTTTTGTGATTTATGATGTCAAGGTTTTTTCCATACAGATGAGGAAAAAATAACAGTTAACATTGATCAATCTGCTACCAGCTCATGCATACGTACTATCTTCCACTATTCCAAGGAAGAGATGAAAACTTTGTATTTGGGCACAATCAGGTTTCTTTCTCTTATGTGCATTTTCTATGGCATAGTCGAATATATATAACCGGGTGTATTTCTTGCTTCTAACAATAATAATTCTTTGGCAGGGAATACTGATAAAACTGAGACTACCAGGAAATGATGCAGAATTTTTATTGAACCAAGTTTGCCACACCGTATGATGCAAAATTAACAACCACAACTTTGAATGGTGCATGACAATGCTGTTTTATGTGCTACAAATCAAATATAAAAAGGAAAGAAGATAATATGTGTCATCATAATTATTTCTTGTGGGAGAACAGGGATGATACGTAGGCAATGATACTGCCTATGATGAGTATCATGGGTATACGGTGTGGATACTAAACAAGCATCATGTTGTGTTTGTTTGGGTGTTTCTTGGTGTGCCCTCATTTAGCTGTGCCCATGGGAAAGAAATGCTTATCGACGCAGCAAGTTGTACTTGTTGTCTCTAAGATCTTTGTTGGAAGCAAAATTAAGTTAGTATTTGCTACATAGTAATAAGTTTCTTTTCTTTGACCGGAAAGTCTCTGTGAACTGTGAAGGTCAGTTTGGTACTTACACATAAACTATTTCTCTTTCACTGAATTTAGAAATAACATAAACTGGTGGTATATATATTCTGGATAGATAAAGTATATTATATATATATATATATATATCCATATAATTTTCTAACATTGTCAAAATCATAGATAACATCGATTACTTTTTGGCTATTACCTCATATGTACTGCCTCTGTCAAGAAATATAAAAGCGTTTAGATCAGTACTCTATTGTAAAAGTTGGGTGCAGGGGGCTTCAACTTTCATAGTGGCGGTTAACATATAGACTATGCTGAAAAGTAGACTTATCATTGTACTTTCCTTTCTTTCTAACCTCTCCTTTTTGCACATTGATACGTCTCCATCGTATCTATAATTTTTGATTGTTCCATGCCAATATTATTCAACTTTCATATACTTTTTGGCAACTTTTTATATTATTTTTGGGACTAACATATTGATCCAGTGCCCAGTGCCAGTTCCTGTCTGTTGCATGTTTTTGGTTTCGCAGAATATCCATATCAAACGGAGTCCAAACGGGATAAAAACGGACGGAGCTTATTTTTGGAAAATATGGAAAATTCGGAAGGAAAATCAATGCGAACTAGTGCCCGAGGTGGTCACGAGGCACGGGGCGCGCCCCTACCCTCGTGAGCCCACCGTAAGGCGGTTGACTCTCTTCTTTTGCCGCAAGAAAGCTAATATTCGGAAAAAAATCACGGCGAAGGTTTCAGGCCAATCGGACTTACGGATCTCCATATATATACAAAACGGTGAAACAGAGCCAGAACAGAACGCAGAACCAGAGAGAAACAGAGAGATAGATCCAATCTCGGAGGGGCTCTCACCCCTCCCATGCCATGGAGGCCAAGGACCAGAGGGGAAACCCTTCTCCCATCTAGGGAGGAGGTCAAGGAAGAAGAGGAAGAAGGGGGCCCCTCTCCCCCTCTCCTCCGGTGGCGCCGGAACACCGCCGTGGCCATCATCATCATCACCGCGATCTTCACCAACACCTCCGCCATCTTCACCAACATCTCCATCACCTTCCCCCCCTCTATCTACAGCGGTCCACTCCCCCGCAACCCGCTGTACCCTCTACTTGAACATGGTGCTTTATGCTTCATATTATTATCCAATGATGTGTTGCCATCCTATGATGTCTGAGTAGATTTTCATTGTCCTATCGTCGGTGGTTGATGAATTGCTATGATTGATTTAATTTGCTTTTGGTTATGTTGCTGTGCTTCGGTGCCCATCATATGAGCGCGCGCGTGGATCACACCATAGGGTTAGTTGTATGTTGATAGGACTATGTATTGGAGGGCAAGAGTGACAGAAGCTTCAACCTAGCATAGAAATTGATGCATACGGGATTGAAGGGGGACCAATATATCTTAATGCTATGGTTGGGTTTTACCTTAATGAACATTAGTAGTTGCGGATGCTTGCTAATAGTTCCAATCATAAGTGCATAGAATTCCAAGTAAGGGATGACATGCTAGCAGTGGCCTCTCCCACATAATACTTGCTATCGATCTAGTAAAGTAGTCAATTGCTTAAGGGGCAACTTCACAACTCCTACCACCACTTTTCCACACTCGCTATATTTACTTTAGTTGCTTCTTTACCTTAACAGCCCCTAGTTTTATTTTCATGCTCTTTACTTTCTTGCAAGCCTTTCCGAAAACACCTACAAAGTACTTCTAGTTTCATACTTGTTCTAGGTAAAGCGAACATCAAGCGTGCGTAGAGTTGTATCGGTGGTCGATAGAACTTGAGGGAATATTTGTTCTAACTTTAGCTCCTCGTTGGGTTCGACACTCTTACTTATCGAAAACTGTTGCGATCCCCTATACTTGTGGGTTATCAAGACCTTTTTCTGGCGCCGTTGCCGGGGAGCAATAGCGTGGGGTGAATATTCTCGTGTGTGCTTGTTTGCTTTATCACTAAGTAATTTTTATTTGCTGTTCTTAGTTTTTTCTACCTTTAGTTATGGGTAGGAAACGCAAAATACCAAAAAGAATTAGTTGTACCTACTGAACCAATGGTTGAAGAACCACTCAAAATCTATCACACTGCTGAAGCTTATTACTTGGATCATCTTCGATCCCTATGTGCTCGTGCTGAAACCCCAACTAGCTTAGTTGAGGGCAAATCTTTAGATGAGCATGCTTGTTATGTGCGACACCGTATATCTGAAAAAGGGAAATTATTATGGAGTCAAATTCAACGTTTGCAATGCTATGCTTGGAATTTATGTGAATTATACGATTTTACTTGATGTTCTGAAAACCCTAAGAAACACCTTCCCTACCAATGTGAGTTTATTGATAATAGAATCTTATCTTCTTATGATAAAGGTGTTTATAGTTACTATGATGTTCAACAAATTGAAGAATTTGTTGCTTTTGAGGGTGCTTATGAAATTGCTTCTTTGATTGAAAAGTATGATGCTACTTTTCACAAATCAGAAAATTTTGCTATACTTAAATATTGCTATGATAATTATGCTTCTAATACCTATGTTAAACAATATATTGAGGAATACTCCGCTGTCCAAGAAGACACTAATATTTTGCAGGAATCTATGGAAGAAGAAGTTGATGACACTGTGAGCTCATTGGATGAAAAAGATGAGGAGGAGAGCGAAGAACAAAAGGAGGAAGAGCGGATTGATCACCCGTGCCCACCTTTTAATGAGAGTAACTCTTCAACTCATACATTGTTTAATTCCCCTTCGTGCTTACCGAAGGATGATTGCTATGATGACTGTTATGATCCCTATGATTCTTTTGAAATATCCCTTTTTGATGATGCTTGCTATGCTTGTGGCCAAGATGCCAATATGAATGATGCTTATGGAGATGAACTTGCTATAGTTCCTTATGTTAAACATGAAATTGTTTCTATTGCACCCACGCATGATAGTCCTATTATCTTTTTGAATTCTCCCAACTACACTATATCGGAGAAGTTTGCACTTATTAAGGATTATATTGATGGGTTGCCTTTTACCGTTGCACATGATGATTTTGACAGATATAATACGCATGTGCTTGCTGCTCCTACTTGCAATTATTATGAGATAGGAACTATATCTCCACCTCTCTATGTTTCCAATACGATAAAATTGCAAGAAACTGTTTATACTATGCATTGGCCTTTACTAGGTGTGCATGAATTGTTCTTTTATGACATGCCGATGCATAGAAAGAGAGTTAGACTTCGCCATTGCTTGATATATATTACCTTGTGCTCACCACTAAATTACAAATCATTCTTAATTAAAATTGGCTTTGATATACCTTGGGATCCGGGTGGATTCATTACTTGAGCACTATATGCCTAGCTTAATGGCTTTAAAGAAAGCGCTGCCAGGGAGACAACCCGGAAGTATTATAGAGTCATTTATTTCTGTTGTGTGCTTTTATAAAATTTAGAAATAAAAATAATGTGCCAAGGTTTGCCTTTAGGATGTTTACATTTGCTTGATGGTTTGTATGGTGCTGGACAGAAACTTTGGCTGTAGTGCGCGATTTTACATTTTTAGCTGGAACGTCAAATGGTTCTGATTCTTTTTGCACTGTCCTCCTATACAAATTTTTTATTTTTCCTAATTTTGGTAGAATTGTTCAAGTATATTAAGTATGGTGAATGTTCAGATTATTATAGACTGTTCTGTTTTAGACAGATTCTGTTTTTGATGCATAGTTTGCTTGTTTTGATTAAACTATCAATTTATATCAGTGGATTAAGCCATGGAAAACTTATATTACAGTAGACACATTGCAAAAACAAAATATGAATTGGTTTGCAACAGTACTTATAGTGGTGATTTGCTTCATTATACTAACGGATCTTACCGAGTTTTCTGTTGAAGTTTTGTGTGGATGAAGTGTTCGATGATTGAGAAGGTTTCGATGTGAGAAGAAGGAAGAGAGGAAAGAGCTCAAGCTTGGGGATGCCCGAGGCACCCCAAGTAAATATTCAACGAGACTCAAGCGTCTAAGCTTGGGGATGCTGGGGAGGCATCCCCTCTTTCTTCAACATGTATCGGTATGTTTTCGGATTCGTTTTGTTCATGTGATATGTGCAATCTTGGAGCGTCTTTTGCATTTAGTTTTCATTTTTATTTTTATGCACCTTGCTGGTATGAGATAGTCCTTGGTTGATTTATAGAATGCTCTTTTCACTTCACTTATATCTTTTGAGTATGGCTTTATAGAATGCTTCATGTGCTTCACTTATATCATTTGAAGCTTGGATTGCCTGTTTCTCTTTACATATACGACCGCCATTTATAGAATGCTCTTTTGCTTCACTTATATTTGTTGGAGCACGGGCATATATTTTGTAGAAAGAATTAAACTCTCTTGCTTCACTTATATCTATTTGGAGAGATGACATGAACTGGTCATTCACATGGTTAGTCATAAAATCCTACATAAAACTTGTAGATCACTGAATATGATATGTTTGATTCCTTGCAATAGTTTTGCGATATAAAGATGGTGATATTAGAGTCATGCTAGTGGGTAGTTGTGGATTGTAGAAATACTTGTGTTGAGGTTTGTGATTCCCGTAGCATGCACGTATGGTGAACCGTTATGTAACGAAGTCGGAGCATGATTTATTTATTTATTGTCTTCCTTATGAGTGGCGGTCGGGGACGAGCGATGGTCTTTTCCTAACAATCTATCCCTCTAGGAGCATGCGCGTAGTACTTTGTTTCGATGACTAATAGAGTTTTGCAATAAGTATGTGAGTTCTTTATGACTAATGTTGAGTCTATGGATTATACGCACTCTCACCCTTCCACCATTGCTAGCCTCTCTAGTACCGCGCAACTTTTGCCGGTACCATAAACCCACCATATACCTTCCTCAAAATAGCCACCATACCTACCTATTATGGCATTTCCATAGCCATTCCGAGATATATTGCCATTCAACTTCCATCATCATCATATACATGACTTGAGCATTCATTGTCATATTGCTTTGCATGATCGTAAGATAGCTAGCATGATGTTTTCATGGCTTGTCCATTTTTTGATGTCATTGCTACGCTAGATCATTGCACATCCTGGTACACCGCCGGAGGCATTCATATAGAGTCATACTTTGTTCTAGACATTGAGTTGTAAGTAAATAAAAGTGTGATGATCATCATTATTAGAGCACTGCCCTAGTGAGGAAAGGATGATGGAGACTATGATTCCCCCACAAGTCGGGATGAGACTCCGGACGAAAAAAAAGAGAAAGGACAAAAAAGAAGTCCCAAAAAAGAAAAAAAAGAAAAAAAACAAAAAAATGAGAGAAAAAGAGAGAAGGGGCAGTGCTACTATCCTTTTTCCACACTTGTGCTTCAAAGTAGCACCATGTTCTTCATATAGAGAGTCTCTTGAGTTAACACTTTCATATACTAGTGGGAATTTTCATTATAGAACTTGGCTTGTATATTCCGATGATGGGCTTCCTCAAATGCCCGAGGTCTTCATGAGCAAGCAAGTTGGATGCACACCCACTTAGTTTCAGTTTGATCTTTCATATACTTATAGCTCTAGTGCATCCGTTGCATGGAAATCCCTACTCACTCACATTGATATCTATTGATGGGCATCTCCATAGCCCGTTGATACGCCCAGTTGATGTGAGACTATCTTCTCCTTTTTGTCTTCTCCATCACCATTCTATTCCACCTATAGTGCTATGTCCATGGCTCACGCTCATGTATTGTGTGAAAGTTGAAAAGGTTTGAGAACGTCAAAAGTATGAAACAATTGCTTGGCTTGTCATCGGGGTTGTGCATGATTCGAATTTTTTGTGTGGTGAAGATGGAGCATATCCAGACTATATGATTTTGTAGGGTTAACTTTCTTTGGCATGTTATTTTGAAAATACATGATTGCTTTATTAGTATGCTTGAAGTATTATTGTCTTAATGTCAAAGGATAGACTATTGCTTTGAATCACTCGTGTCTTAATATTCATGCCATGATTAGACATATGATCAAGATTATGCTAGGTAGCATTCCACATCAAAGTTTATATTTTTTATCATTTACCTACTTGAGGACGAGCAGGAATTAAGCTTGGGGATGCTGATACATCTCCGTCGTATCTATAATTTTTGATTGTTCCATGCCAATATTATTCAACTTTCATATACTTTTTGGAAACTTTTTATATTATTTTTGGGACTAACATATTGATCCAGTGCCCAGTGCTAGTTCCTGTCTGTTGCATGGTTTTTCGTTTCGCGGAATATCCATATCAAACGGAGTCCAAACGGGATAAAAACGGACAGAGCTTATTTTTGAAAAATATGGAAAATTCGGAAGGAAAATCAACGCGAACCAGTGCCCGAGGTGGTCACGAGGCAGGGGGCGCCCCCCCTAGGGCGCGCCCCCTACCCTCGTGAGCCCACCGTAAGGCGGTTGACGCTCTTGTTTTGCTGCAAGAAAGCTAATATTTGGAAAAAAATCACGGCGAAGGTTTCAGGCCAATCGGAGTTACGGATCTCCATATATATATGAAACGGTGAAACATAGCCAGAACAGAATGCAGAACCAGAGAGAAACAGAGAGATAGATCCAATCTCGGAGGGGCTCTCGCCCCTCCCATGCCATGGAGGCCAAGGACCAGAGGGGAAACCCTTCTCCCATCTAGGGATGAGGTCAAGGAAGAAGAGGAAGAAGGGGGCTCCTCTCCCCCTCTCCTCCGGTGGCGCCGGAATGCCGCCGTGGCCATCATCATCATCACCGCGATCTTCACCAACACCTCCGCCATCTTCACCAACATCTCCATCACCTTCCCCCCTCTATCTATAGAGGTCCACTCTCCCGCAACCCGTTGTACCCTCTACTTGAACATGGTGCTTTATGCTTCATATTATTATCCAATGATGTGTTGCCATCCTATGATGTCTGAGTAGATTTTCGTTGTCCTATCAGTGGTTGATGAATTGCTATGATTGATTTAATTTGCTTTTGGTTATGTTGCTGTGCTTCGGTGCCCATCATATGAGCGCGCGCGTGGATCACACCATAGGGTTAGTTGTATGTTGATAGGACTATGTATTGGAGGGCAAGAGTGACAGAAGCTTCAACCTAGCATAGAAATTGATGCATACGGGATTGAAGGGGGACCAATATATCTTAATGCTATGGTTGGGTTTTACCTTAATGAACATTAGTAGTTGCGGATGCTTGCTAATAGTTCCAATCATAAGTGCATAGAATTCCAAGTAAGGGATGACATGCTAGAAGTGGCCTCTCCCACATAATACTTGCTATCGGTCTAGTAAAGTAGTCAATTGCTTAAGGGGAAATTTCGCAACTCCTACCACCACTTTTCCACACTCTCTATATTTACTTTAGTTGCTTCTTTACCTTAACAGCCCCTAGTTTTATTTTTGTGCTCTTTACTTTCTTGCAAGCCTTTCCGAAAACACCTACAAAGTACTTCTAGTTTCATACTTGTTCTAGGTAAAGCGAACGTCAAGCGTGCGTAGACTTGTATCGGTGGTCGATAGAACTTGAGGGAATATTTGTTCTACCTTTAGCTCCTCGTTGGGTTCGACACTCTTACTTATCAAAAACTGTTGCGATCCCCTATACTTGTGGGTTATCAAGACATATCTCCATGTACATTTGGTAAACTGGTTTTATGATAAAATTTCAAAAGTTTGCTTCAGTTTGTCAGAAACTTTATGAGCATCTAGACAAGATGTAGCTTGAAAAAGGTAAGCTTTTGTTGAGATATCATTGTATTGCAGCTTACTTACTATGTTGGGCCTACTTCTTTGCATGCACATAAGTTTGCCCTTAATTTAGATTGAATGCGACAAGGAAAATTCCACAAGACAAATTCTACTTTATATATGAACGGTGTCTTACTCCTATTTGTGAAAAAATAGGTCGCATTGATGCAGGGGGTAATTCAGATATTGTGCACTCCTATATCTTCCTCTAAACATATGTAATGTGATATCTTCCCTTATCTATTACGACTGTGGGTTAATGCAAAATATATCCAATATTATATAGACCAAAGCTAGTATTCATGATGTCCTACTATCATTTTATTTTATTTTATTTCTTACCTCTACTTTTTGCACATCTCCAGATGCATTTGGAAAGTTGGTTTTATGCTAAAGTTTCGAAAGTTTGCTTCACTTTGTCAGAAATTTTATGATCATCAAGACAAGTTCTAGCTTGAAATGTTGTAACTTTACAAACAAAGCATATGTAAACCATGTCGGAAAATAGTAAATGCAAATGATTTCTTAATCCATTGAGGACTTGATTCGTCCGCTTGTAGCTCGGAATATTTGGCACACTGGTACCATTCCATGAATTTTATAGCTTGATTATAATGGTAACTATGATGCAACATATTTTTCTTTTGAAAAAGAAATGCAACATCTTTTCATATACGTAGAACCATCTTGCATTTTGCAGAGGAACCATCGCTCCCTATTTTGAGCTATCCACGAATGGTTTTAAAGGCCTGACACGGGGACAGTTTTAAAAGCCAACAATGATCAAAATGTATGTGATCGTGTGTGATGAGCAAATTATACGCATTGCTGTACAATGTCTTTATTTGGCCATGTTTTTATATGTCCCATGTTCTTAGCTTATCATGGAACATGTTTATAACGTAATTGAATTTTCCTACAAATATATGGACATATTGATTTTTTCACATTATACCGTCCACAAAAAACAACATTTAACTTCCATTTCTCAAGTCTATATGTATTTACAAACTTTGTATCATTCCATCAAAGAAATGGACGGGCGTGGCAATACGCGTTGTCATGGTCTAGTTGACAATATATGCTAACCGTTATGTTTTAATATATATTTTCGGTTTTGTAGGTGGTTTTGATCTTCCAGGAACATTTAACCTTTGTTGCCACCTTGGAGAAAAGTGACAAGTGGTAGCTCCATTTGGGAATGTTGAAGGACTGCCATCTATATGATCTCAAATGTAGAAACTATCCACATTAAAGTTGTCCACCCTATCAAGCTGATCAACTTTACCTTTTGGATCATCTCAATATGATGTCGTATAGAAACAATATGTTCAAACTACAAAATCTTTAAGTTAGTGCAAAGTACAAAGTGCAAGTAGAGAGCTAGTTTGACCAAACCAGGTCATACCAAGGTACACACCGATGCTCGCAGCTAGTTTGACCAAACGAGGTCATACCAAGGTATACACCGATGCTCGCACCAAACAAAAATAATCACAAAAATGTTGCAATTTTCAATGGCTAATCTCCATTTTTTGTGCGACTTGTTTCCATATAAGCCACGGAAGATAAGAAGGTACAAGGGGCCTCTCATCCTCGTGTGAGAGCCCATGGGCACCAGCTCTAAGCCTCTAACATGAGTGCATTGTCCCCGATCATCGCTAGAAGTAGTGCGGCGTGTCCTCTTGAGCCAGCAGGTTGGTCTCGCCATGTCGTTCGTCACGAGGTTTGTGAACTCTTTCTCCAGGTGGGCAACACCAACCCTTGCCCAGTAACTCAACTTTGCCAGTGTTATCAATGTTGCCACCACTATGACTTTTTTGGCTACTGATATCACCAGATGACGGCTTGGGCTTCAGCTTGCCCTTTCACTTGTCTCTGTCTCAGGATTTTTTGTCAAGGTGATTGCGACGTCCCTATCGTGCCTACCACTCTTTCTCCATTAGCAGTAAAAAATCACTTGATCAAAGGTTTCCATCCATATGGCATAGCTCTGCTGAATGGAAAGCAACAGACCTATGATCTTCTCCATTTAGAGGGTCTTGAGGTCCATGATTGTCTCAAGCGAGGTGACCACATGCACTTACCATGGGAAATTATGCATAGGAACTACTTGAACTTTTAAATGGATATGTCATCCAAAGCACATCTAGGTCAATGACGAGACCAGACAAGAGCATTGCAATGTATTAAACAAACTCACCATCCTTGGATGCCTTGATCTCGAACTCTTTACTCTTGTGCCTTTCTCTCTTGAATGCACTCATCTCCCATTCACATGGTCTTCGCATCATCTGACACATTCTTGACATTGTTGTTGGCCACCACTATGCACATCATCTATGGTGTCACACACCAGAGGTTCACCGCCAGTGCGCTCCTGTCTTTCTGCTCTCTAATTAGGTTGTGCTCCATGGACATGAAAAGCACTGCACTTGCTTATTCACATGTGATGAAATTTCCCATTTGGCGCAATTCATGCGGGAGACCACCGGGCACAAGAGGACCCCATGGACTCCTTCACCAAGTATTGAACTACTTGTAGCTTAGGATCCCCCTCATCATTCTCTATGCATGACTCTGCAGGTGCATGCACCGAGGAGTGCACGAGGACCAGCCATGGATCCAGAAGATGATGAATGCTTATGTTGCCGAAAAACATCGATGGTAGAGGTATCTCGTGAATGGCATACTCACACCACAAAATGTTAGGACACACACACGATGTTATTGTGCAACATTCAACTTGCAACTTGCATGTTTGTTTTTCTCTATTTATTGGCATCTACTTGGTCTGTTTTGTTACAAACTCAAAGAGACAAAGACGGGTATTGGACCGAGCTTCACGGCAATGCCATCCCAAAGCCGCTCATCCTACTGCCCCTACATTGCTTCCATGATTGCCATATCTCGTGACATCCTACGTAGCAACCATGAGAGCCTATGGAAATAAATAAACAAGCGACCAAGTAATGTACATACACATGTAACATGGCGCGTTATTCGCTAGCTAAGGAACCAAGCAAAACCATAGTTCATGCGGAAGATTAACGTTGGCTAAGATCGAAGATGGTATGGTCAGTTGCGGCCCTATGGGAGCGACATGCCATTTCGACGAAGACCTTCTTTAAGATAGGCAGTGGCATGTAGGAGTTCTTCCTTGAGCCTCATATTCTCGGTATATAGGCGTTGGTGCTCTGAGGTATCCTGAGTTTGTACCATAACCCCTCTGCATTTGAGGCAAGTCTTGTTTTGCATAGCCAACATGATGGCTTGACGTTCAGTCTTCAGCCTCTCATTTTCTACCCAACAATTTTGGGTCTCCCGACGCTGCATCTTGCCCTGCATTTATTAATTTCAGGTATGCGTCATTTTAATTAGTGGTTACCAGTGTATGATGCCATGTTCATGAGGGGGAATACAATAGTATATTATAAGATCCAATGACGAACAATGCTACAATGTTCAGTCGAGTTTGTACTATTTAACAACAAAGTGTGCATATAACTGCATATCATAGGTGACCCGTATGTAATTAATTGTGGAAAAGAATGGTATGTACCTTACTGCAGGTGTGTTTGTTTTGGAACCAAAACTTGACCTGCTGGGCACTCATGCCAAGCCTCTCACTAAGGTCCTTCCGGAGTTTCTCATCTGGATAAGGGCAGTCCCGGAACACACTATAGGTCATGTTAATGAAAATGGATTAGTGCACATCTTTGCTAGGTAAGAAACATAGATTGAGTATGTATTGTACGCTTCAAGTTGTTGGATTTGTTCACTGCATAGACGGTGATAAATGGCACGCCTTGTGGCCATTCTCTGCTCACTATCTGTCTCTCTATCATTGTTGTCATGGTCTACAGCAACAACGTTGGCATCATCAGTGTTGCCCACAACAGTAGTGGCTTCAAGCAGGCCATCCATCTCATCACTATGGTTGTCCTGGAATAGGTGGTTGTGTTTGCTTGTCATGAAGAGGTCAAACTCATTGTGCACACCACTATTGTACTGCAGCCACTCTCCGTCCATGGTAATCTGTTATCATCAAAAAGAATGTTAGTCCCCTATGTAGATGTAACATCCCAAATTTTCAATTTGGAATGTTATACATTAGGTCATCATGCATATCATATTTTATTTTGCTTTTGGTTTTGATCCTAGAAAATCCTAAGCAACTCAAGGACCCACGGAGAGAGTTGGGGATTTCGTTATTTACATATTTGAGTTTCCTCAAATTTTGTAAACAGGATCATTTGATTTTATTTATTTTATCATCAATTATTTCTATTACAAAAATATGAGAGAGGGAATAAAATGAATTTCCTAAAATATAGAAATATTGAGGATTTAATAAAAAAATCAAATAAGATATATTTCGGAGTTTTTCGGTATTTTTAATTGAATTTAGGAAAAATGCGCGTTTTTCAAATTTGTAGTTTGGGCCCAGATAAATGTTCACTTAATCGGGCTTGATTTTAGAAACCCGGGAAAATTTATTTCGTGATTTTTGGAGTCAGTTTAGTATTTCTTTTTATTTTTCTTCCGAGCGTAATTATTTAAAAAAACTGAAGCCTGATTATGGGCCGTACCCGAGCGGGACTCCGCTCGGGGGCGCCTTTATATAGCGCTGCACCCGAGCCCCCAGCCCACACCAGCCCTGCGCCCGATCCGCCGCCGCCGCCGCCGCCGGAGCAGCGCGTCGCCCGAGGTTCGCCGCCGACTCGACTTCCGTGCCGATTTTTTTTTAAAAAAATAATTATTTTTTGTCGGTTTTATTTTCGAATTTTTTTATTTTAATTATTTTCGGATTAGGTTAATTAACGATTACTCTGTTCGTCGTTTCTCTTTTTCGTCGGATTTTCCGCGGTTATTTTCTGATCGCGATTTCTGATCCGATTTTCGTTTTAGTATAACTTTTCGCTCGTTTATCGGAATCAGGCGATTCAAGCGCCTGGAGTTTCGGCTCGAAACCCTTTTTCCAAATAATCAACTTAAACAAGTTTTTGCTACTGTAAAATTTGACTTAGATCCAGATTACTAGAACGAAGTTGTTTTCTTTCGCCGTTTGATTTCTTTTGCTTCGTTTGATTTGATTCGTTTTGCAAACCAGGGTTCTTAAGTTGAACTTTCTGGTTAGATCTTCTATTTGAGTTTTACCTGTGCATTAGATGAGTACTTATTGTATGCTTGTTTGTTTGTCTGCGATAGAATACCCGGAGTGTGCCGCCTGTTACTTTGAATCTCTAGGTTTCGCGGATCATCGGCAAGGCAAGTAACACTTTGATCATACCTTTTTCTACAACCCAGTTTTTCTTGCATTAGATCAATCCTCACACATTGCATGATTAGGATCTAATTAAATTGTGGGATGGGAAGTAGATGAGGTAGTACCTATTACCGATTTATTATCAAACCTTTGGGAGTTACTTCTACGTTTGCTTATTATGCCATGCTATGCTAGTAGACGTGGATTGGGTGAGTGATATCCATGACAGATGTGAGATTGATAATTAATGGTTTATCTAAGGTGGCAACCTAACACACATCTGGGTGGATTGAGGCACCTGGGTATTCCAGAACTTGCCTGTTTTATTTTGGACCGCCACCCAGGCTCAAAGGGATCATGAGATTATTCATACTAGAAACTTCCATGTGCAGCCACAAGCCATTCTGGGCTCTGGCATAGTTGAGTAAGTCGTGCGAACTCTTATAGGGTAGACTAGCAGATGTAGGGGGAAGTAGGTGTACCGGTCTATCCATCGTAAGGTGCTAGCGCTTCTGAAAGACTGTGTCTCGGTCATCCGTTTCTCAAACACCATGTAGTGCGAGAAATCCAACGGAGGCGATCAAGTCTTGTGGGGAAAAGTGCGCAAACCTCTGCAGAGTGTAACAAACTAATCATGGTTAGCCATGTCCCCGGTTATGGACATCTTGAGTATCTAGTACCTGGATTATCATGTGAATCTCAACATGTTACTCTAAAGTTAATTTTGTTGGGTTTAATGATACTTAATTGGGATTGAGAATGCTGTCAACCATTCTCAATGTTTAACAACCACCATGATAGTAATTAAATTTATTCCTTTGAAGTAGGGAAAAATTGGCTTTACGCAAAAACTGTAACCATAGAGCTTTCCACCAGCCAAATATGCATATAGTATAGCTGTTGCATTCCATTACTCTCTATGTGTTACCTTGGCAGCATATTCCATGTGCTGACCCGTTCTCGGGCTGCAACGTTAATGTTGCAGACTTTTCAGACGACGATTAAGGAGTTTTTAGGTCGTGGTTCTATACTCAGTGATGCCGTTGGAGTTGATGGACTCACTTATCTTCCAAGCCTTCTGCTGTTATCGTTATTAGATGGCCTTAAGCCATATTTATTGTAATAAGTTCTCTTTTGAGACACTCGATGTAATAAGTGTGTGATTTCTAATCTGCTATAAATCCTTCGAGTACTGTGTGGTGTTAGCATTACTGATCCAGGGATGACACCGGAGCACATTGATCAGACTGTTTGAGGTCTGGTCGCTACAGTAGAACTGAAGGTAGCAGTTAAAACCGCACATAAAAGGAACCAACAGGGATTTCTCCCGACCCAAAAATCCCCACCAGCCCGGAGAACCCGAGTTCTCCACCAATCCTGCCATCCACTAGCATGCACCACCACGGCCTTGAATGAACCTCATCGCCAAACTGGGGCCACCGACATGAGGCCTAGAGGAAGAAAGAGGGAACAACAAACCCGGGGGACCAACAACTTAGCTAAGTGGGAGAGGACTACCTCCACCACCGATGCAAAAACCAATCGGATGTGGCAACCAGGACAAACCGGGCCCCTACTAGCCCGGTCCATCCCAGATGGGCTCGTGAAGTACCCCTACCATGTTGCAGCATGTCGGTTGCCAACACCGCTGCCAAGATCCCGCCGCCGCCCCATCTCCACCTCCAGAGAGTTTGCTGCCGTGCAGAGAGCCGCATGCCCACCCAAACCCAGATGGGGCCCAAGGGGCCCAGATCTGGGCCTAGCAGGTGCCATCGGTCGAGCTCCTGCACCACCGTGCCATCCCATAGCCAACGGCCACGCCGCCGCCCCTAAGGCACCCGAGGACTGCGGGAACCACCCCACCGATCTAGACCATCGCTGGCCGAGCCACACTACCGCAAGAAGGAGCCCCGCCACCTGCCGATTGTAGCTAGCACCGCTCAGGCAAGGCCCCAGTGGACCACGCTGGCAGAGGCGGTAGGCGAGGAGGATGGGGAGGGGGCTAGAGTTCGCCCGTCACCCGCGGTGGGCATGAGCAAGCGAACAGGGGCAGCTTTGAAATTTCAAAATTCGGATCCCTACACTCGACGTCTCCGTCTCACGCAAGCCTGATGTTTGCTTCGTATAAACATTACTAGATGAATGGATTCAAGAAATACCTTTGACTTCAGAAGTCGTCTTCCTTAGAACTTTAGTAGGTGAAAAAGTACATGAATCTGTTTTGTTCCGACTGAGATATAAAACTCAATCAGCAAAGTAGCTACGACCATCAGAATTTAAAGCCATGAGGAGCATGCAAAATTTATGCCACAGCCAATGATTAATGCAAGCAATAAATTGTATCCAAATATAAGGCTAAGATATGAACATTGCGGCATGGCCAATATATAGGTCATAATTAATACTCCCTCCACCTGGAAATACTTGTCGGAGAAATAGATGTACCGAGATGTATTTTAGTTCTACATACATTCATTTTTATCCATATATGCGACAAGTAATTCCAGACAGAGGGAGTATTCATTAAACATATTTGTGGAGTCAATGTTGGCATAGTAATAACAGTATATTGTATTATCAAAACAATAGAAATTGGGTGGTTTAGTTTATCAATAGAAAAGAACTACTATGATCGACAATTGTTTGTAGATCTACACGATATACATGGACATAAAGAGCTTTGCAACCAATACTACATACATAGTAGAAAAATCAGGAAAAGCCTACAATCTATCCATCAAGTGTCAAGGCAACATAATAGGAAAGAACACTAGTAGTAATGTGTATCCAAATATAAGGCTCACATGCATGTCTGGATTTTGACTGATGTTGTATGGCCTATATATAGGGCATAATTACTACTCACTAAAAATATACGTGGAGTGAATATTGGCATATTTATAACAATATATTATATTATTAAATCAATAGGAAACTGGTGGTTCAAATTATCAATAGAAAAGAACAGTTGAGGTCAATAATACGTTGTAGATAGAAATGATACACATGGACACAAAGCATTCTTCAGCTAATGCTACATACAGAGTATGTTTTCTTTGTGGAAAAAACATCGGATCTATTCATCAACTGTCAAGGTAGCACAAAGAACACCAAGAGTAATAGAAATTACATTCAGGCCCGTAGAATCCCTGGTTGTTGTAAATATGCCCTAAAGGCAATAATATTTGTATTATTATATTTACGTATTCATAATTATAGAGTTTATATTCTATGCTATAACTTCTATGATCCTGGAATATGTGATTCAGTGGAAAACTCATATGCACATGTGGAATGATAAACGGTAAAATAAAAGGTTCCTTGTCTTGCCTTTAGGACTAGCTCAAGTGTTGTTGGTGATCATGTTTTCCGGATCTTAGTAGATCGTTAAGTGTAACAATAGTCCTAAAACAACATTGAGCTTATGACATTGGAAGAACGATCATATTGAATCGACTCAATCTTATCTGCTATGAATTGAGTTAATATCATCTATAATCGATTGTAATAATATGGAGTGTTAACGTGTGATTTTACTCCTTAGACCATGAGAGTATCGTAGTAACTTCTTGTTGTGTGGCTTTACGGTTTCTCAAATGTCACCTGTAACATGGTGATCATAACGACAACTTACAGGCTCATCGAAAAGTTTGACAAGGGACTAGATAGCTCCAGAATAAGATTTTCTACTTTGATGATAGAGAGATATTCTTAGGGCCCTCTTGATGTGGAGGCATCCACCATTGTCTGGCCATAAATAGGTGACTACATCACGGGGATGCCGAAACACAATAACGAGAAAGAAGAACGAAACCGATAATGAGGATAAAGGTATAGTGAGCATGTGATGACTGAGGAGGATAATGATGCATCCCGAGTTTTGTGAAGTATCGCGAAGCAAAGAGAACATCACATGATAACCAAAGGTTCACTCGAATATCATTCATGTGCTCATATGGGTCGATATAGACATCCACGGTTCCGTTGTCGGTTGCTGAACGAAGGGGTTTCATTCATGTCTGTGAGTTATCGAACCTACGGGGTCACAAGCTTAAGGCAATCATGATCTGCTGAGTGTTAGTAGGATGGGAGTGATGAGAATATATTTTTAGAATTGTTTCATTAATATTCGGAATAGTTCCGAGAGGATCTGGAAGTGTTTCAAGGTCATCGGAAGAGTTTCAGAGAGTATCGGGTAATCCCGGGTATTAATGATAAATATATATATATATATAGGTGGAAAATGTTTCTGGGGATGTTAAACTATATACAAAAGTGTTTGAAAATATTTAGAACACTTCCATATTTAATTTTAAATGAACGGGCCTTAAAATACAAAACCAGAGAAGGAAACTTGGCCCAACTTGGCCCAAGTAGAGGAGCCCCCCCCCCCCCATGGAAGGGGGAGGCCGAACTGTTGGAAATATGCCCTAGAGGCAATAATATTGTATCACTATACTTCCATATTCATAGTTAAGTGTTTATATTTCAAGCTATAATTTCTATGATCCTGGAATATGCAATTCAGTGGGAAATTCATATGCACGTGTGAAATGATAAACAAATAAATTAGAGGATTCCTAGTCTTGCCTTTAAGACTAGCTCAAGTGTTGTTGGTGATCACATTTTCTGGATCTTAGGATATCGTTAAGTGTAACGATAGTCCTCAAACAACATTGAACTTATGACGTTGGAAGAACGATCATATTGAATCGACCCAAACTTGTTTGTTATGAATTGAGTAATATCATATGTAATCAATTCCAATAACACGAAGTGTTAACATGTGATTTTGATCCTTATACCCTAAGAGTATCCTAGTCATTTCTTACCATACGGTGGGATTTGGGGTTGCTCAAATGTCACGTGTAACACGGTGATCATAACGACAACTTACAAGTTCATCGAAAAGTTTGACAAGGGACTAGATAGCTCAGAGTGACATTTGCTCCTCCGATGATGGAGAGATATTCTTAGGGCCCTCTTGGTGTGATAGCATTAATCATCATCTGGCCAGACACAGGTGACTACGTCACGGGGATGCCAGAACACAATAACGAGAAAGAAGAACAAAACCGGTACCGATGATTTCGGTATAGTGAGCATGGTGATGATTCAGGAGGATACCGATGCATCCTGGGTTTTGTGAAGTATCGTGAAGCAAAGGGAACATCACATGATAACCATAGGTTCACTCAAATATCATTCATGTGCTCATAGGGATAAATATGGACGTCCATGGTCCTGCTGTCGGTCATTGAACGAATGGTTTCATTCATGTCTATAAGTTACCGAACCTATGGGGTCACAAGCTTAAGGCAATCATGATCTGCTAAGTGCTAGTAGGACGAGAGTGATGATCATATATTCGTGGAATTGTTTTGGGATAGTTCAGAGAGGATCCGGAAGTGTTTTGGGGTCACTGGAAGGGTTTTGGTGACTATCGGTGTTACAGTTAAAATGTATATAGGTGGAAAAAGTTTCTGGAGATGTTTATATATATATATATATATATATATATATAATGGCCTAGAAGTATTTATAACATTTTATATTTAATTTATATATCAACGGGCCTAAAAAGGCCAAGAGGTGGAAGGCAACTTCGGCCAAAGAAGGCCCAAGTGGGAAGTGCCTCTCCTTCCCTAGAATAGGAGGCTGAATTGGGAGTAGGCTTTCCCTCCTTGGTGGCAGCCTTCCTGTTCCCCTCCAACCTATATATACTTCAGGTATTGGCTGATACATCCCAAGCGTATCTACGTTTCCAAACACTTTTGCTCTTGTTTTCGACTCTAATTTGCATGATTTGAATAGAACTAACCCGGGTTGACGTTGTTTTCAATAGAATTGCCATGGTGTTATTTGTGCAGAAATAAAAGTTCTCAAATTGGGCTAAAAATGTATGGAAAATATTTACAGAATATATTAAAAAATATTGGCGAAGAAAACTATCGGAGGGAGACCACCCGGGAGCCACATGCCCAGGGTGCGCTTGGTGAGCTTGTGGGCCTTTTGAGCCTCCGGCAACCCTAATTCCAACTCCATAAATACTTATTCATGGAGAAAACATCAAAGAGGAACAATCATCGCGTTTTACAATATGGAGCCGCCGCCACCTCCTGTTCTTCATCGGGAGGGCTGATCTGGAGTGTTCAGGACTCTAGAGAGGGGGGTTCGACACCGTCATCATCATAAACCATCCTCCATAAACAATTCCATGATGCACACCACCAGGAGTGAGTAATTACTTCGTAGGCATGTTGTATGGTGATGGGTTGGATGAGATTTGTCATGTAGTCAAGTAAATTTGTGAGGGCTTGATCCCTAGTTTCCACTATGTTGTGAGAGTGATGTTGTTATGACTTTGCAATGCTTAATTCTTGTCACTAGGGCCTGAGTGCCATGATTTCAGATCTTAACCCTTTATGTTTTCATGAATACATTTGTGTTCTTGATCCTATCTTGAAAGTTTTATATATACACCTATTCACTACTGGGAAAGGGCTTATAGGTGAACCCTAATGAGTGGCGGGCGATGTAGGGTACCCGCCACTGCTAATTTTGAAAGCAAGCAGTGGCGAGTGCTAAAAACTGCTCGCGAGTGCTACGCAAGTAGCTATGGCGGGCGGTCAACATTACCTGCCACAACTGTGTGTTTCCTAATTCATGTTCGGCAGGCAAACTACTGTGGCGGGCGATGATCATTGCACGCCATAGTTCACTTCCACATCTGTGGCGGGTGGCACTTTGGACCCGCCACAGCCATATCTGGGCACCACACGCCAAACATTTTCAAATATTTTCAAATAGTGGGTGGAGGGTTCTAGTAGTCGCTCGCCACAGCTATATTTGGTCACGTTGCTGCCTCCCACGCTTATACTGGGGTGGCGGGCTACTCCATGCACCCGTCACTGCAACACACGACCTTACCTAACCCGTCGTGCGGTAGTCAGATCTCGTACTAAACACAAAACCTTTCTCCCTCCTCTCTCGCCGCCACCCTAGTATAGGCCAAAGAAGAGATGGAAGAAGCCAAAAATAAGCTAGCAGAGGCAGAGTAGGCTAGGCGTCTCCTGCTATCTAAAACTGTTGTCAGTAAAAATTTCCCTTCATAATAGCTAGGTTCAGATGTTTATCCAGTCAGCATGCCTGTTGTGATGTCCGTGCATCTACTAATGTGGCACAAAATAATTTTTTTCAGGTCATGTAATAATAGCAATTACTTTCCAAACAATAATAGATGAAGCATTGGACATGGTATAGTTCACGCGCAAGCCCAACATTACAAGTTCAACTTCCACATCAAATTCATGTTCACAGATATCTGCACATTCATAGATAATGTCCACAACCATGATTCACTTCAAAGCCAAAAAATGTGAGGAGAGTGATAAATAAAGAAAAACCTCTAGTTCTTGCTACCAGTGCGAGCACAACAAGTCAAGACCATGCATAATTAATTATATTTTGGTCATTTTTTGTGTTCTAAAATGCCGTCCGGTTCGCAGATTGAATGGAGGCAGGCGGGGCAGTCTGAAGCCGGTTGCATGCGGCGAGGAGGCATGTTCAGCCGGGCCTGCAGCGAGTCAGGCTCTCTTGGCCGGCGTGCTGGTTCAACGCTTGCACTATGAGAGGTCGCATATGTGTCAGAGCAATCACTCCCTCCAGTCCTTTTTTGTTTGGGTATAACAAAATTTCGTTTTCCATTCACATTTTACAAGTAAAATTCGTTGACAAACTTTGACCCAAAATACGATGGGGACTAGTAAACCAGAACAGAGGTACAGGTTTTTTTCTAGTCAAAGAAGGGTTTCCCCCTTCTGATTTTCATTACTGAAAACCAACATCTAAACCATAGTATTTGCCCTAGAACTACCAGGTTCAACATCTCGCAACATAAACCCATACAACCATATGCCAAGGAGGTAGTAGTTATGAATTCCATTTTCGCTCCATACCAATCGTTCTAAAAGCTACTTAGTACTTATAACGCGCCATTGAAAATCGGAACTCTTACCCCGCTAAAAATGATATTTTAAACGTGGCTACTCAATTTGTGGCAACTAGCGAGCCACCGCCTCCAGGTCGTTCACCTGTGGTCCCGACCATCAACTCCTACGGATCAAATTATCACGGGAGCTGACTATTCCTACAAAGGTGCGCTCCACCATGTACCCGATACCCGCGCATGCAGCAATGTGCACCTAGGGTTTTAGGGTTTATTTGTTAACAGTGCCTTTACGTAACTCTCATGTGTGCGAGACAGCGAGAGACCGACTGCGTGCGTACGCCTCTTCTCTTCGTATATGTACTCCATCGTTTGTCTGGTGTCCAAAAAATTATACAGTAGTAATAACTACTAGCAATGTGCCAATGCGTTGCCACACGATCAAAGTAGATTAATACATATTCACCGATTTGATAGAAAAAAGAGTCTAGTTTTGAAATACATATATCACTAAAGATATGTTATGTTTCACTCAAAATATATTCCTTTGGCGGTTTTGATGAGATAAGGGAGGAATGTTGTTGGTTTCAAGATTCGAGAAGTGGTATAACTCTAATTTCTACTCTTACTAGCAAGATTCCCGTGCATTGCACGGAACATCAAGATCTTGTGGGAGAAAAAGATGAACGAGGGAAGGCCTTATCTGCAAATGTGGAGAGGAGTGCAAATTGCCATAGTTTCCTTCATATCCGTTAGATATAGATCGGGCGACCTATATTGCAGGATGGCAGGCACACCATCACCACCGACTATGTTGTTTATAAGAGTAGAGATAAAAACAGAGTTGGTGATGATGGTGTGCCTGCCATCCTGCAATATAGGCCGTCCGATTTATATCTGACAGATAGGAAGGAAACTATGCCAATTTTGCAAAAAGATACCCATAGCCCTCTCCACATTTGCAAATAATGCCTTCCCTCGTTCATCCTTCTCTCCCACAAGATAAACTACTCATAGAAATGCATCTTGATGTTTCGTGCAACGCATGGGCATCTTGCTAGTTGTTGCAAAAAGCCCATGTGTGTGTGTGTGTGTGTTGTGTGAGAGAGAGAGAGGGGGAGAAGAGGAGGACGTAGTGCATGTGTGACAAAGACACAAAGAGGGTGTGTGCGAGAGGTATCATCTTAAAATGAGGTGATAGTGTGGGTGTGCATGATCAAGAGGGCGTGTCTCAAGATGGGACGAAAAGTCTACATAGAAACAAGGAGCGCGAGAGAGACATGTAGGCGATAGTGGAAGCACGAGTGTGCGGGTGTATAAACCTATCTGGAGGCTAGTCGATCAATGTTTGTGAGAAAAATACGAGTTGGGCGTGCGAAAGCGAGAGTTTTCTGTGTGCGAGAGAGAGACGGTAGTCGGGAAGGGGAGTGGAAGCATGAGTTGTGTGTGTGTGTGAGAGAGAGAGAGAGAGAGAGAGAGCGGGGGGAGTTTGTCTGATCGGTAAATAAATGAATAATGTCAGTTTTATTACTGGGATGGAGACGGAAAGGAGGCCGCAACAAATGTTGTGTCTGCAAGAGAGAGTAATTTTAGTGGTATAAGTCATATCTAGAGACATATAGGGTGTGTGAGACAACCACATAGAGAGAAAGACAAAGTGAAAGACGAGTGAGACTATGGGTGTGGCGGTGAAAAAGAAAGCTTAGGTACCTAGTGATACCAGAGAATGGTATAGACGTGAGAGATAATGAAAACCATGTAATGTATAATGATAGGGAGAGTGTGACACTTCTCAAGGGAGACGTTGAGAGACCATGTTTGTGAAGATAGGAGAAACATGAAGTGAGCGTGCGGGTGAGCTGGAGAAAAGAGAATGATAGCTGCATGAAGGAGCATGCGAGAGAGATGGGCGTGAAAGGAGTCAACATAAAAGGGATTCAAATATTTGAATTCGAGATGATGATACATGTAATTCATACTCGAACCAAAATTGATCTATCAAACATGCATACTCATATGAATTCACGCACATCTATGTTATTTAATATGTAGATATTACCGATCCATACATTTTAGTAGAACATAATTTGGTTTAAATTTTTTGAATTCAACCTTATGATTTTGATATCATTGTATTTGTAAATCATATTATACATATAAAGGAGCAGAATTCTTTGTTGTGCTTTTGAAAGTATATATAAAAAATGATGTATATAGAATTTTATTTCAATCGAAAATGGATCTTGCCCAAACAAAAATAGAATACAAACTGGATTCGAATTGAGTTGGCACGGTAAACGTGCACTCTTGCTCTGCAAAAATTTGAACGAAGCGGGGAAAGTTGTAGTAACCGCCCAAAACCAAAATCTGCGAGATGGACATTACTGCCTATCCCTGCCATGCAAAGCCCATCGGCTTGATTTCTATAGGTTTCGATAGGGGTAGGTTTGTAATTTCACTCAAACGTGACATAACCGCCTCTCACCCGGATTCATACATGATGGGCGCCAACACACAGTGTCTCCTCGGCCGAAATCGACTCCCTCCCCGATTAATACACGGTGGGCGCCAAAAACAAACTCACATCGGCAAATATTCGGTGTATGCGAGATTACCGTCCTATCCCCAACCGACTAACACTGCTATGATATAGAAAAATTTAAATGGGGGCTAAGATTGTAAATTTCCTCGCATTTGAGACAAGCGCACCCTGAAGACATGGTTCCCCCTTCCTCTCTCCCTCCATTTCCCAATTCGTACTCCGTGGGCGCCAAAACACCCTCTCCACCCCAGCCTCCTCCGTCCGCCACCCCATCCACCGCCGTCCTCCTCCACCATGCCGGAGCTGATACCCCGATGCCATCGGCCATTACAAGAGATCGACCTCTCTCATCCACGGCTTTGGACCGGGATCCTATCATCTCATCCTCTCGCTTTATCCGCGCCGTCATCCACCTTGCCGGCGCCGCTCCCACGACCGTCTCGTCCACCATGCCCCGCTGCCACCATCTACCCTCCTAGATCGCTACCGCAGCACCATCAAATTCTCAGCAGATGCATACACAGCGCCACACCAGAGGCAGTACTCTTTCGTATCTGCTCAACTTATTTATCACAGCAAGAAAATAGATTGCCACTGCTTTACTATGATTTCTTGTCCATCACTTACTTGTTAGTTGAAAGCAAACATTGTTTGCGAAGTTGCCTTTGTCCGGTTTGCACCTTCAGATCCGCCATGGCACGCTCAACACTATACTCGCAATGCTTATGGTTTTCCCCTTTTATATTCCACACTAGTTAAATGACACTAGACTAAATTTCAAAATTGGGCCAGTCGATTCTTGAGAGCTCAGTCGATTCTTGAGAGCTCGCCGGAGTTCGCCGATGCAAAGGAAGGGGCTCGGGTGGGGGCGGTGGTTGTGGGGCGGTGGTGGGGCCTCGCCGAATGAAGAAAACTCTACGCGGGTGGGGGCGGGGCTGGGGGTGGTGGTGGCGGAGGAACACAGGCGATGGGGGCCGGTGGTTCGGCCGGCGGCTCGTGCGGTGTTCTGTATGGGAAGCACAGTATGTTCCTTGTCAGGAAGGGGAGCAGGGACATCTGCAGTTGACACCTCTATTGGGCCGGTTCTGCTAAATGATTTCGCACTTTGAGTTAGTTTGCCATAATACCCCAGAAATGATGGGAGCCACGCGGTCTTTGATAGAATAAACTGATAGTAACAGTTGTGCGCCTTCAGATGAATAGAGCTAGCCTATAGGTGATCGATAGGCTGCATATTAGTAGTGGCAAAACCCTATGTTTTCCAGCCAGTTCCGCTTTCCCGATTTATTTATGGTGGTTATGGTGTACCCCTATTATCTACACTACGATCTGCCTACTGGCTCTGCGCTCTCGTTATCATGGTTTGGCAATAAACTTTCTATATGGTATATTATGAACCTATCATCTACCAACTATCCTTACATCTGGGGCCCCCAACAGGGAGCCTATTTTTTGTGTAGTTGTGCCAGATTATATTAATCTACTCAACATATTACAACACACATGGGCTCTCTCATCAGAATCCAGTGATAGCACACAAGGGTTTACAGGGAGCCTCTATTATATTACAGTATCCTCTGCATTACAAAGATAATCTCACTACTATTTGTGTTTTCATGCTTTATAGATATTATACATAATCACAATGAATATAAGAATGCACACATCAAAAGAATATTGCGGAAAAGTTCAATGGGTAACAAACTTGGCATCAAGGGATTGAGTACATTGTGGATGCAATGAAACCCACATGCTCCCGACCTATAGATTCGTATTCAGAATATGATCCTAATGATTATTCTGAGCTCAAGGAGTCAAAGGCAGATGGCCTATCTTGTTCACCCAATAAGGTGCATGTTCTAATTTGGCAAGGTTTTATTGGTTGCAAATATCTTGCATAAGGTGTCTTGCATTTCTTTTGCTTCGTTGCACCGCCATCTGCTTAGTTTACTCATGATATATGTGAAGATGCCATGTCCATCCATTATCAACACATATTCCATTTGTCGTCATACCATGTTTTTCCATTCAAATGATGGTCTTGTGTTTCAGACATCCAAAAGGAAGAGGGTGATTGCAGAACCTGAAGGAGTACAAGCAAAGTCCTTGAAAAAGGTGGTGCTACCGGAGAAATCACATAGCACCCGACGTATATTGGCGATAGAACCAGCGCCGCAAAACCTAGGATATCGCAACTATGTTGGTCGCTGCTTTGCTCTTCTGAGTACCTATTGTCCTATCGTTGTCCTTACATTAATACCTAGTGGATTATGTGACATCATTGTGCATTGTAGCTTTCTTATCCACTGTTCGCTCCAAATTATCAGATCTATATTAATGTTTAAATTAATGTAGAATAAACCCAATGCCTATGAAGAAATTTAGTTCTGCATTGTTCTTGTAAGTATCTGTTGTCCTTATACTTGTCAGCTAGTTCTTCATGTACACTTTGCATCTTATTTTTCTTTGTCCTCCATTTTTCTACACATCAGATCTACATTTACTCTTGCCAAAATATTGAATAAAACCAATGTTACTGAAGAAGTTTAGCTCCGCATTGCTCTTGTCAGTGCTTTCTGCCTGTATGATGTATTTACATTTGTACTATGCATCTTAAGTTAAATAATCGCCATTTTCCCTATATTTTCACATCTATATTTACTCTTAACAAAATGTAGAATAAAGGAAATACTCTTGAAGAAGAGTGTGAGGTAAACTTCTTGAATTCCCCCCCCCCCCATCAATATGGAAAAGGCCTTAATAGAGCCTGTCTTCACTACTAATGTAAGTTTGTCCTCCTCGAGCCTTCAAACTTTGTTGTTTATATTTGGATGCTATGAGTGCAAATGCTGTTTATTTTTGTCATCTGCATCAAATTGCTTGTTCAAAGTTTATAAACTAGAAGTACATAAACATAAGTTTGTCATTCTTAATTTCAGTCTTTAGTTGTACAATCTAGTTCCTTATTCGTACCATGTAAATTAAACTAAACATAGAAAGTTATCTTCTTTAGCACTATGTGTATGCTTGTGTTCTTGATCTATAATCCAGTGGTGTGGTGAGACTACCAACAACAGCACAATGTCATATCCTGCTATGTCTGAACTATGAACAATGCCATATTATATTAATGTTATTGAAATCGTGCACTACTAGGAAAAGGGCTATAGATAATATGGACACTAATGGCGCACCAGACATGTGGTGCGCCACTACTAACATATTTTTTTATTTTCCCAAAAATACTAATGGCACACCAGGGTACAGTGCCCCATTACTAGTTTTAACTAGTAATGGCGCACCACTCACCCCGTGCGCCACTACTATCATTTTTTTGCAAAACTACTAATGGCGCACCACCAGCCGGTGCGCCATTAGTAACTAGGGTTACTAATGGCGCATTTGTAGGTGGTGCACCATTAGTAACCTGGGACCAGCTAGATATTTTGGACAGTCACCTACACACTCACTTTCCCCACTTCATTCTCTCCACCTCCTCCTCCAAGCTTGTCTCGGCTGCCTCCTCCTCCTCACCTCATTTGCACCATAGATTCATCCAAATTAAGTGGTTAAATTACCTTTTTGATAGGTAAGTAAGGGGAAAGCTTTCTTTATGTTGTAGATCTACTTTTTTCTTCCCCCAACAATGTGCACATGCACTTTTTATGGCCTAGCTAGATCTATGTATGTTTGTGGTGTTGCATATGTTTGTTGTGTTGCATATATGTTTGTGTTTGCAGGTACCGGTACTTGAAATGCGATAATTGCCAATATTTTGCCGGAATGTTGATTCATTTCTGTTTCGGTGAGAATTTTGGCACTATGCATTCTTTTTGGTCCTATTTTTAGGGAAAGTCATGCCAAATTTTTTCTTGGTTCTAAAATATCGTTTTGCTCTACCCCGCAGGCGACCATGGTCCGCACGATGACCGAAGATATCGTGAATAGGTTTTTGAGCTCCGCGAAGGCCGAGATGCTTCAAAAGAATGAGATGGAGATAATATGTCTGTGTTGAAGATGCAAGCTGAAGAGCCTTATTGCAGACCCGGATTCCAGGCAGGTGCGGGACCACCTGCTCTTGCGTGGTTTCATGGATGGCTATCGGTGGCAAGGTGATGAAGATGACTATGAAGTCATCCATGGGGGCCGAGTAAGAAATGAGGAAGGGCAGCAAGACAACCACCGCGGCGAGGGCGGGCGAGAAGACGAAGAATCTCCAGGACATGATCACGATGGTGATGTTGTACACAGTCATCATGTAGAAGATGCCGGACATGATGATGAGGAAGATCAAGATGAAGGGCATGATCGTGAAGATGAAGATGCCGAAGCAAACGACGATGGACCATCGATGGGCTGGGTGCAGGACCCTCATATTCAAGAGCTGCTTCTCAAGCAGACGGATAACGCAAGAGCTGCCGCCCGAGAGAAAGCCAAGCTAGATCAACTGGAGATAGATGCGGTTACTCCATTGTATGAAGGATACAGGCCCGAGGATACCCGCCTGAAAGTAATGCTCATGGCTCTGGAGATGAAGGTAAAACACAAAATGACCGACGCATGCTTCGACGAGAACATGTCATTCTGGCACGAACGTCTTCCCAAGGGGAACAAGTGCCCACCAGTTTCGAGGAGGCGAAGAAAATCGTGTGTCCTCTGAATTTACCGCACGTGAAATACCATGTGTGCATGAACAATTGCATCATTTATCGGGACGAGCACGCGGAGTCTACCATATGTCCGGTGTGCGGCGTCACTCGATACAAGAAGAGGAAGAAAGCTCCTCGAAAAGTGGTGTGGTAATTTCCGATCACTCCTCGTCTGCAGCGGTATTTTGTGAACCCTAAGGTAGCAAAGCTCCTGCGTTGGCATGCGGATAGGGAGGAGAAGAAGCAAGAAGATGATCCGGAGATAAATAAAAAAGAAAAGATGCTGAGTCACCCTAAGGATGGGAGCCAGTGGCAAGCGTTGAACTTCGAACACCCAGAATTTGGGAAAGATCCAAGGAACATCATGCTGGGCGCGAGCACTGATGGAGTCAATCCGTTTGGCAGCCAGAGAAGCACACATAGCACCTGGCCTGTGTTTGTGTGGATGTACAACCTTCTCCCTGGTTGTGCATGAAGAGGAAGTACATTCACATGAGTATGCTAATTGAAGGGCAGAAACAACCAGGGAACGACATCAATCTGTATCTGGGGCTGCTGAAAGAGGAGCTAGACATGTTGTGGAAAATGTCAGCCAATACGTGGGATGCTGCAGAGAAAGAGTATTTCCCTATGAGAGCCGCACTGCTCACGATGGTGCAGGACTATCTCGGTTACGGATATGTCGCGGGGCAGGTGGTCCATGGATTTTCTGGATGCGTTAGGTGCATGGATGACACAACGTATCGTCAGCTAGATAGAGATCTCGGGTCTTCGAAAACCATGTTCATGGGACATCGAAGGTGGCTTTGCGATGATGGCCCGTGGAGAAAACGCAAGGATCTGTTCGATGGTGAAACCGAACCCTGAAGACGCCCGCGTACGAGGAGCAGCGAGGAAATAGACGACCTGTTGAAAAATTGGAAAGATTGCCCACTGCTGAGAAAGAAGCAAAAGGCGCCAGAGTCGGGAAAGAAGCGAGAGGCGCCAGAGCCGCTGCTGAAGGTATGGAAAACAAGGTCTGTTTTCTGGGACTTTCCGTACTGGAAGATCCATCGTGTGCCTCACAGCCTTGATGTCATGCATATCATGAAGAACGTGTGCGAGAGTCTGCTTGGTACCCTGCTCAACATGCCAGAGAGGACCAAAGATGGGCCGAAAGCAAGGGCAGACTTGAAATCAATGGGCATCAGGGAGGAGCTTCACACTAATGATGATGATGATGAGGCGAAGCAGGACACGGAAAGTCGTCGCAAAGGCAAAAAGGCCAAGAAGACCGGAAATGACTTCCCTCCCGCGTGCTTCACTCTAAGTCAGGAGGAGATCGATCAGTTTTTCACCTGCCTCGTAGGAGTAAAACTTCGTTACGGTTACGCGGGGAAGATAAGCAGATACCTAGACTCAGCAAAGCAGAAGTTCAGCGGGATGAAGTCTCACGACTGTCACATGCTGATGACGCAGATACTTCCAGTTGCAATCTGTGGGATCATGGACGCGCACGTCCGTGAAACGCTATTTGGCCTATGTAACTTTTTCGACGTCATCTCTCGGAAGTCGGTTGGCGTGAGGCAACTCAGAAGGCTACATGAAGAGATCATGGTGATACTATGCAAGCTTGAGATGTACTTCCTGCCCGCATTCTTCAATGTTATGGTGCATCTGCTGGTCCATATCTTGGAGGATATCATCCAACTCAGGTCGACGTTCCTGCACAGCATGATGCCGTTCGAAAGGCTGAATGGTGTCATCAAAGGATACGTTCGCAACATGTCACATCCAGAGGGAAGCATAGCCAGGGGCTTTCTGACCAAAGAGTGCATCTCCTACTGCACGAATTATTTAGGCATCGAGAACCCCGTTGGTCTGCCCGTCAACAGGCACCTCGGCAGGCTCGCTGGATGGGGTCACCGTGAGGGTCGCCGCAAAATGCATGTCGACTTCAAGGGTCGACTCGCCGACTTTGAAAGAGTAAACCTAGTCGTGCTACAACACATAGACGTGGTCGATCCTTGGGTGGTAGAGCACAAAACCTTTATTGAGAAGACGTACAATGATCGAGGCCAACAAAGGACGGACGGAGATATAATCAAAGAGCACAACTCATGTTTCACGCGTTGGTTCAAGAAGAAGCTTCTGTCGTACCCTTTACATGAGGATTCTTCCGCGGAAGAACAACTCATATTCGCCTCGTCACAGGGCGCCGAGCACAACCTGATGACGTATGAGGCGTATGATATCAACGGCTACACATTCTACACCAAGGGAAAGGACATGAAGAGCGATGGTTATCAAAACTCTGGGGTAATGATGGAATCCTACATCGGTAACAACAAGGACAAATACTACGGAAGGATCGAGGAGATCTGGGAGCTGAGCTACACTGGAGAGAAGGTCCTGATGTTCCGTGTCAGATGGGCCAAGAGCATCATAAAAGAAGATCGGTATTTCACCACCATGGTTATACCCGAAGCCAAATCCAAGACCGCGGGCGCAAACGTCACCGCGAAAAATGAGCCATGGGTACTGGCTTCCCAAGTGGACCAATGCTTCTTCATTACCGACCCGTCAAAGCCCAGTCGTGTTGTCGTGAGGAGAGGCAAAAGGAAGATCATTGGAATGGATGGAGTCACCAATGAGTAAGACTTCGACAAGTACGGCGACCCGAAGATGGAACATGACGACATTGGTGAAGTACCAGCATACACCACAAGAAGAAGCAGGACCACCCTACCTAAAGGACGTCCGTTCAAAAGAAGAACTCCATTTACGAAAAATAAGGGCAAGAAGATTGTGAACAGATAGCTAGCTAAGACCGATTGTATTTAAATTGTAGCCTTCATTTCTCGATTGTATTTCGACATATTGAAATGACATTTCTTCTGTTATAGTGTCCTCATGAATATTTATTTATGTTTATTATGGCATTGAATTTCTAATTCACAAAACGAGAAAGCTAAGTACCTGCCGACTGGTGGTTAGCGACACGCACGCACGCTTCCGTCATCCTCGGTTGTTGGCTCATTTTTTTCAAAAAAGTAGGGGTAGTAGGAATCAAACCCCGCACCAGCAGACTCGCTACAGACTTTTGACTATACCCGGTGACCATCTCAGCCAGCCGCATGTTTATGTTTGGAGGTGGGCTAATTTTGTAGATACTTGATTACCGCGAGTAGGCCACTGCTATAGTGCAGCCCTCCATTTGTTTTTTAGGAATTGGTACTACTCAGATTTTGTTGTATTTCTATAGAGAATGCATTTCCGGTTTTTCTTTCACTCATGAATCATTTTGTGGTTCACTTCTTGATGGAAGTAGGCATCCCCACGAGCATTTCGATGATGCCGAGAATGAGGTTGGTGGTGTTTCTACATGAGATGCACTTGGACAAGTGGGAGATGTTGGCGAAGGGAAAGTGTCGCGTCATATCGTGGTAGAATCCAAGCAAATCTTCGTAGTTAGGAGGGAAGACTATATGTAGTTCCAACATGACGATTCTATAGTCACTGGGTTGTAGTTATTAACATGGTTATTTTTATAGTTACCAAGTTGTATATGTTACAAAAACATGATTATTGTATACCGAATTACCCATTATTTGGTTACAAAAAATCGTTGAAAACATACCTCGGCAACTACTTGTGTAAATAGCATGATAATATAGACTCCCAGACCTAATAATTTGGATGCAAACACCACGATAAATTTCACCCGTGAGAGAAGTTGTTGAAAACATACCACCGATAACTTCTAAGTAATAGCATGGTAATATACATCCCCTGACCTAATAATTTAGGTACAAACACCATGACAACTTTGACCCGTGGAAAAAAGTTGTTGAAATTAAAACATACCACCGATAACTTCAAAGTAATAGCATAGTAATATACGCCATCGGACCTGATAACTCAGGTACAAACACCATGATAATTTTGACCCGAAGAAAAATATAAAAACATACAAAAAATAGCTTTTTGTGTAAATAACATGATGATAAAGACTCCTGGACCTGATAACTTAGATACAAACACCACAATAATTTTGACCAGTGGAAAAAGTTGTTGAGAACATACCACCGATAACTTTTGTGTAAAAGCGTTATAATATACGCTTCTGGGCCTGATAACTTAGGTACAAACACCACGATAACTTTTGACCCATGGAAAAAAGTTATTAAAAACATACTCTATATATAACATGGTAACACAGGTTCCCGGACCTGATAACTTATGTACAAACACCACGATAACTTTTGACTCGTGGAAAAAAGTTATTGAAAACATACTCTGTAAATAACATGGTAAGACAGGCTCCGGACCTGATAACTTATGTACAAACTTGACGACAATTTTGACCCATGAAAAAAGTTGTTGAAAATATACGCACAACTAAGTTGATAACTTACTTAGTCCATGTGTGATAACTTTTGACCGGGAGGGGGAGACTTGTTGAAAAACACCCTTCGGTAATTCGTTTGTGAATAGCATGGTAATATACACACAACAGAGTTGATAAACTTAGTTAGTCTAGGCTTGATAACCTTTTGACCGAAAGAAGTTGTCGAAAACATACCAACATGAGATCTAGTTTTGAAGGCCTTGTCGTAACGATTTTTTATGTCAAAATGGTTTTTGTACGAGAGCGGCTGTTTAAGTTACAAAATATTTTAATTTTTTAAATTTTGGTGGAATCCTCCCTGAGATTAGCATTTTTCGTTCTCTAGGATGCATGCATGTGCATGTGGGGAGAAGGTCGAAGAAACCATTTTTATGCTCGGTAATTTCTGTGTAAACAACGCGATAACTTATGCTCAACTAGCGTGATAACTTGCGTAGCACATGCGTCGTAAATTTTTATCTGAAAAAAGTCGTCGGAACATACTAACATGGGATCTAGTTTCGAAGACCTCATCCTGATAATTTTTTACGTAAAAACAGTTTTTCGGTCAACGTGGCAATTTGAGCTACAAAACATTTTTAAGTTTCGAAATAGGAAGAATTTAGGATGAAATCATAGTTTTTTCATCTAGTGCATATATGCATGTGCACATGAGAAGAAAAGTTGGAAGACCATCTCTTTTATGCCAGTCTTTTCTATGAAAACAGCTTGGTAACTGTGTGTCACAGTCGTGATAACTTACGTAGCACATGCGTGGTAACTTTTTACCCGAAAAAAAAGTCATCGGAACATACCAACATGGGATCTATTTTTGAAGGTTTCGTCGTGACGAATCTTTTATGTGAAGACAATTTTTCAATATGGCCAATGGTTTGAGCTACAAAACATTTTAAATTTTCAGTCTCTAAAAATAATCCGCTGACATCATTAGTTTCGTTTTTGTCTACATGCATGTAATTAGGATATTCTAATTAAATAAGGATTGGTGAAAACACACAAAGAAAATTATGCTTGCATGCATAGGAGGTTGCGAGAGCGAGAGAGGAAGGATCGTATGGATATGTCCCTTAAATTCCAAACGTTAGGACGTTAGTCACGTCCTTCACAAAAAGTATTGAATTTGTTAATATTTTTTAAACTCGTGAATATTTTTAAATTTAATTCATGGACATTTTTTGAATTCATGAATAGTTTTTCAAATTTGATAATATTTTTTCATATTCAATATGAAAAAATATTGAATATTCATGAGGACACTCGATCTCGATCCCCCTCCATCTCGATCGCTATCCCCCCTCGCCAGATCCCCCTCGCCGCCGAGCACCCCCACACCCTCCCCCGCTCCACCGCCGCCGACGACCCCCCGCACCCTCCCCCG
>NC_057800.1:91752385-91762812 GCF_018294505.1 Triticum aestivum
CCCATACTGCGCCGCCGCCGCCTCCGCTCCCCCGCCGCCTCCCCCGCACCCGATGACCCCCGCGTCCACTCCGCCACCGGAGTCACCATCGGAGCACTAGGAGGAGGAGGCACGCGTCATCTAGGAGGAGGAGGAGGCACGCGCCCACCAGGAGGAGGAGGCCCGCCGGAGCATGTCTTCTTCCTCCGACCGACCCCATCTCGCCGTCGCCACCACCTTCTATTTCACCGAGTGGCTTCGCCTCCGCCGTCCGTCGCCCGTGCAACCTCTCCGCCGTCCATCACTACCCGGCCCCTGCGCAGGGTCCCCTCCCCTCTCCTCTTCCCCTTCCTTCGCCCCATGCCTGATTGAGCCGACAGGCCAAGTACTAGGTGTGCAATATTAAGCAGTTGATGCCTTGGTGGAATCCTGAGACTAGTCAAAATAAAATTACAGTAAAATGGAATTCTGAATATGCATCTATGTGCCTGACAAGACTCCTCTAGTACACATAGTACTATTTTACTAGCAAGTTTTGGGAATTTTCTTTATTTATTTATTGCAGAAGCTTTTGATTTTTGAGCATGTGTTTCTCCCAGGGTTGTTGTTCTTGCTGCATATGGCCAGGCAATAGCATGATTTAGCTTGTATACGGAGTGCTTTAACTAAAATTTGGATAAATTCGCAGTGACTTGGTATACTTGTGTTCAGTTCCCAAATATTAGGCAGTTGGTGCCTTGATGGACTAGTTATACGAAACTGTTTGTTATTTTTTTCCGCATCTCTCATGCTGATACCGTAGGAGTAAAATCCATGCCCTGTTAACAATGTATTACAAGAATTGTTTTCGATTGTGTGTTCCCCTGAAATATTGTGTTATAATAGAACTGTTCCTGGATGTGGTCATGGCAGATAAATTTGTCATTAATTTGTAGGTTGTCGAATCAGCAACTCGTATTTGAATTGATTAGAGTTGGTGTAACGCCCTCGATGCGGCTATATCTCCCACATGTCGAAGCACGACTTAGAGGCATAACCGCATTGAAAGCAATGTCGCAAGTGAGGTAATCTTCACACAACCCATGTAATAAAATAAGGGAATAAGATACATAGTTGGCTTACAATCGCCACTTCACACAATTACATGAATAAAGCATTACATCAACCAGATACAATCAAGGTCCGACTACGGAACCAAAATAAAAGAAGACTACCCCAAATGCTACACAGATCCCCGATCGACCCCAACTGGGCTCCACTACTGATCAACTAGAACAAAACAACACAAAGGACAAGATCTTCATTGAGCTCCTCCTTGAGCTTGGTTGAGTCACCTGCACGGTATCATCGGCACCTACAAACTGGTTTTGGAAGTATCTGTGAGTCACGGGGACTCAGCAATCTCACACCCTCGCGATCAAGACTATTTAAGCTTATAGGTAGGGTAAAAGTTATGAGGTGGAGCTGCAGCAAGCGACTAGCATATATGGTGGCTGACATACGCAAATGAGAGCGAGAAGAGAAGGCAAAAGCACGGTTGAACAACTATGATCAAGAAGTGATCCTAGAACAACCTACGTCAAGCATAACTCCAACACCGTGTTCACTTCCCCGACCCCGCCGAGAAAAGACCATCACGGTAACACACATGGTTGGTGTATTTTAATTAAAATCAACTTCGGGTTTTCTACAACCGGACATTAACAAATTCCCATCTGCCCATAACCGCGGGCACGGCTTTCGAAAGTTCAAATCCCTGCAGGGGTGTCCCAATTTAGCCCATCACAAGCTCTCACGGTCAATGAAGGATATTCCTTCTAGCGGGATGACCCGATCAGGCTCAGAATCCCGGTTACAAGACATTTCGACAATGGTAAAGCAAGACCAGCAAAGCCACCCAGATGTGCCGACAAATCCTGATAGGAGCTGCACATATCTCGTTCTCAGGACACACCGGATGAGCCAGACGTCGGGTGGGCCAGCCCAGAGTTGCCCCTGGTAGCTCCGGACATCGCTCAGTTTGGACCAACACTCAAAGGAGCACTGGCCCGGGGGTTTAATAAAGATGACCCTTGAGTCTGCATAACCCAAGGGAAAAAGAGGCTAGGTGGCGAATGGTAAAACCAATGCTGGGCCATGCTGGAAGAGTTTCATTCAAGGCGAACTGTCAAGGGGTTCCCAGTATAACCCAACCGTGTAAGGAACACAAAATCCGGAAACATAACACTGATATGACGGAAACTAGGGCGGCAAGAGTGGAACAAAACACCAGGCATAAGGCCGAGCCTTCCACCCTTTACCAAGTGTATAGATGCATTAATTAAATAAGAGATATTGTGACATCCTAAGAAAATAACCATGTTCCAAACATGGAACAAACTCCAATCTTCACCTGCAACTAACAATGCTATAAGAGGGGCTGAGCAAAGCAGTAACATAGCCAAACAACGGTTTGCTAGGACAAGGTGGGTTAGAGGCTTGGCTTAACAATATGGGAGGCATGGTAAAGCATGTGGTAGGTATCGTAGCATAGGCATAGCAAAAGAGCGAGCAACTAGCAAGCAAAGATAGAAGTGATTTCGAGGGTATGATCATCTTGCCTGAAATCCCGCAAGGAAGAAGAAGGAGTCCATGAAGAAGACAAATGGACGTAGTCGAACAAATCCTCACAACACGACGTAAACGGAACCAACCCGAAGAAGCAACACCGGAAAGAAGAACACAACATAGTAAATAAACAACACACAAACATGGCATGATGCACAATCAAGTATGATGCATGTCCGGTTTAAATGTGCATGGCGAAGCAAAGTGCACAAACAACACTACAAATTAAGTGGAGATCAATATGCAACTCATATTGACGAAACACCACATTCAGGTTATTTAGTTTGATCTTGTTTATGTACCCAACAATATTAAATGTTGATTAACATGGCAAGAGGGAGAGGCAAAGTAAAACTACCTATCTAGTCAAGTTTAAATGAGGCCGAAAGCAACGAACAACAATTCCGGTAAATCCCCATATACATATATTAGGTTTGGTACTGATCTGCCCTAAACATAATTTTAGAGTTATTAAACATGCAAATCAATGTCACCATGTTAATCTAGACATTTTTCCACCCCATTTACATATAAAGTTTTTAGGTTTGGAGCTACGGTTATTTAGTTATGAATTAAAGCATTTTAACAAGGCATAGGAGCAAAGTAATGCAAACATCATTGTAAACATTTTAAACATGATTGGAAGTTGGATATTATTAAACTAGATGAAATTATAAGCAAGTTTCATATTTGGATGTTTTACATATGATGCATAGATCATGAGTTATAATATGCATGAAGACTAGGGACTAAACTGTAAACTGGCGGTTTTCTGGATAAATTGGAAAATCGCTGATAGAAAAAAAAACAGACGTGGGCCGAAACTGTTAGCCCATCAGAAGGAAAAAAACACTGGGTGGCCTCACCATGGGCTTCGGCCCAGTCAGAGGAGGCGGCTGGCAGGCTGGATCGAACGAGGAGGAGGGCCGACCTCGCTGCGTGCCTGGCGCGTAGCGCTTGAGCGGGGCGCGGTCAACGCTCGAGCAAAGCGGGCGTCCTCTTACTCGACAAGAAGCAGAGCCGCTACGGCGCATCCTTGGCGCAGCGGATCCAGCACAGAGACAGCCCAGGCGGTCAACGAAGGAGCACGGGATCGAGGGGATCGCAGTGGACTTGGCGCTAGGGGTCGTGCTTGCTCGATCGACGGGGAAACAGCGGCAGTAGCGGACCCGGCCGAGATGAGGCCTGCAGGCGGCGGGTCCGGGCAAGGGGCAAGGTCCACGCGGGTGCGGTGGATCTGGCCAGTCCGAGGGTCACGGAGGCTATTCCCGGCGGCGAGGAACTCTGGCGGGACGGACTTGAGGTGTTCGGCAAGGGGATCAGCCATGGCGTGGAGCTCCTGGTTCCTGCGGGGCAGAGAGAAAATGTTGAGAGAAGAGAGAGATGCTGGGATGGAAAAAGAAGAAAGGGAGGAGAGGCGACGAGGCCTGCTTGGAGTGGTTGCCGGCGGCGAGCTTCGTCGGGGCAGCGGGGTCGCGAGGAGGTCGGAGGTGACAAGGGTGCGGACGAAGGAGCTCGGGCTGCAAGAGAGGGCTCGTCTCCTTGCGCGGGTGCACGAGGCAGGGCCTCTGGCAGTAACTTGGTGGGATCGAGGGGAGGAGAGGAGTGCTCCGGCTGGATGGATTGATGGAACAAAAAGGAAGGAATTGGGGATGGATCCCGAGAGATTTCGAGTGGGTGGCGGTGGCGGACACGGGATGGATGGGACAGATCCCTAGGTTTTAGGGTTGCCCACTATTTATATTGCAAAGTGATTTAGGGTAGAGGCTATCACGTCCCTACGATCGCAATCGGACGGTCGCGAATAAAATAGTTGGGGAGTCTAAATAAGAAAACGGTGATGTTTTGTAGATGTTTGGGGATGATCCGGACCCAACGGTGACGACTGCCCGGGTCGAGTCCAAGGAAGTTTCGGACAAGCACGTGAGGGGTTCGATGCACTGTGCAGAGAGGGTTTCGGGGCCTGGGGGTTGTCAGCGGACTGTGCAGAAAGCTTTGGGCTGAGACAAGAGAAGAGAGAGACCCGGCGACTGTTTCCGGAGACCGAAAACGTCCGACGTTAGACCGGCTATACTGCCGCTATAGTTTAACGGTTGGGCTACCAAACGAACTCCGAATGCGATGAAACTTGGCAGGCGACCTACTAACACTATAACAACACCGCATGCCAACTTTCACCCCAATCCGAGAACATTTTCCGGCCACTTATAAAATATTATTTCGGAGGTGCCATGGGCGCGTGCAAGTGTGTCTGGGCTCAGAACGGACAACGGATAGAACTAGGGAACCCGAACGGATGCAAGTTTTGAAAACATGATGATGCAATGCGCATGATGACATGACAAGATGCAACACGCAAGCAAATGACATGGCAACGACGGCGAATAACTGGAAGACACATGGCACATTGGTCTCGGGGCGTTACAACACTCCACCACTACGAGAGGATCTCGTCCCGAGATCTAGAATGGCACCGGAGGGAAAATGGAGGAGGAAGATAAGCGGGGTAAAACTAAGTTGCTTCTTTGACAAACAAGTGAAACCAAAGAACCTTGAAAAGTTAAACCATCTTGATAAGCGGAGATGAACGAAGTTAAAAACACTCCGCTAGAAAAGAGGAAACAAAGAAGAACAAATTCGAGCAGCACTCCGGTTGACAAGAGATGAAAGACTTGACAAGATGAAAAGAACTTGAGCAGAGGACACAACACTTCGGTTAAAAGGATAAGCACGAAAAGAACAAGGTCCTGACAAACAAGAAGATGAGTTAAAGAGAGCAACCTCACAAAGCCTCCGGAAGAAAAATATAAGAATGGACCCAAAAGAACAAGTTCTGCCTGAGATGAATTTGAGATAACATCCTTAAAAAGAAGGATTGAACGGAGTTGTAGGAAAAACCAACAACAAAAAGAATAAGCTTGATATGGTCTTATGGAATACATCTCAAAATTATGAGGTGACAACCTGCCACTCACGGGAAAAAGAATTGGATTGGTATGAACAAGGAGACGAGAAAGCTTATTTCATCGGAAGGATGAAAGAAGAACTTGGGTCCTTTATAAGCACCATAAATAATAACAATCCTTAGGGAAGGCTTTTAGGTGAACCATGACACAAGATAACTCCAATGAAGAGGTTGATGGATTTAAAATATCTCATGCTTAACAACATGTGAATCATGGAACTTGAACTCAAATTACCAAGAATGACATAATACCACCTCTAATGATACGATAGAAAGAATGGCACTCCGGATTGCAAGATGAATAATGCTTGAACTCCTTTGAAAAGAATCTCGATGAACACTTTGAGAAGGAATTGAATCATTGGTGAACCATCATGTATAGCCTCCATGAAGAAGTCCGGTAACAAAAGAATAATCACACGAAAGGAAAGAGAAGTTGAAAACACAAGGTGAGGACTTACAATGATTAGATGGATCTCCGCGATGAAATAATTGAAATAACTTTGAGCTCCAAAAATAAAGATGGACAACTTGAATCGAGAATATGATGAACCTCCGGAATAGGGAATTAATCACTTGGATGAACAAGAATAAGGATTACGTTATGCGTATCCTTCACCAATTTAAATTGATGACAAGCAACGGATTTGGCATACTACTTATTCTCATAGAAATGATTAAGATAGATATAGCACAAACTTGAGAAGGTCTTCAACGAACCACCGGTACAATTGAAAACAACGAATACATAGATATGATACACGAAGGAAGAAGAATCTTGAACGAACCACCATAGGAATTGCAAATGAACGAATAAAAGATAACGAATTACCGGGAAGAATTGAAAATGAACGAACAAGCTAGAGGGGATTTGGATACATGAGAACGAAGAGATCACGAGCTGATAAGAGAATACTTGAATGATGCGCCGGTAAGATTTAGAGAAAGAGAGCTGAAAGCTGAGAATGAATAAATATGAAATGATGGCCTTCAGAGGCACAAACTGAAAAGACTCCTGAATTGCTCCAGATGGGTGAAAAGAATACTCACAAACAATTATGAGAGGATGGCATCAAGCTAGAATTGAGAATCTTCACGAGAACGGATATGATATGGAGGAAAAATTCTTCTTCAGTCTTCAAAATCTGAGAATGACGACGATAAACACCACCAAGAATTGTTGAGACACTCCGGAATAAGAAGAATAGAAAAGTTGAACCAATGATGAAAAGAATTTGACAGATCTTGGAGAAAAAGATAAGACTAATGATAATTCATTCTTACGTCAAACTTTGAAAAGAATTTAGGATATCTCCGGGAGAATTAGAAGAGTCAGGTAAGATCCTGGGAAAAGACCTGTGGGTTAGGGCCCACTCAAAAGATACACCGTTGAATGATTGCTTGAAAAGGAGATAGCACCGGTTGAATTAAACGGCTTGAATGAGATAACAACATCGAAATAAGTTGAATGGATCTTGAATGACAAGACGAGCCTTGAGATATCTTTAGCACTCCGGAACCAATGAATAGCGAGAAATGGAATGACAAAAGAAGTGCACCGGCATGAGAAGATATTTGAAACAAGGAAAAGGATATGGTCAACACCGCAAACTTGGATTAAATCTATCGGAGAAGGGAAAAGAACGAAGGATGACGAACTTGATGCTCTTTTAGTATCTTCATGAGAATCACCGGATAAGAACATTGAAGGAAAAGAATGGAGAGACTTCACATCAATAAGATGGATACTCGATTAAGAAATCTTAGTCCTTGAAGAAAAGGGTGGGTGGGCGGGAAAAACAAAGGCAACTTGGAGACGAATGAAATAAACATCGTTGAGAAGACTTGAGTTGATCTTGCGGATGTTGAAAAAGATCAGAACCACTTGAAGAGAAAACACACTGGTTGAAAAAGAATTAACATGACAATGTCGATGATCCAGAAGGATTAGTATTCATGTCGGACTATGAGGTCACCATTTAGGAAAGGTATGGAGTCAACACTTGACTTCGAAGCAACTCGAATACCTCAACTCAAAACAAGGATTGGCTTGCAGAATAAGCCGGAACAAACATATGATAGAGATTTCGTCCGAAGTTTTCGTGGTGGGGCCTACACGGGCTCGATCGTACAGCACCATCATGTACAAGGCAGTGCACATGACATACGTGTTGGGGAACGTTGCAGAAAACAAAAATTTTCCTATAGTTTCACCAAGATCCATCTAGGAGTTCATCTAGCAACGAGTGATCGGATTGCATCTACATACCTTTGTAGATCACGCGTGGAAGCGTTCAAAGAACGGGGATGAGGAAGGCGTACTCGACGTGATCCAAATCACCAGAGATCCTAGCGCCGAACGGACGGCACCTCCGCGTTCAACACACGTACGGTTAGCGTAACGTCTCCTTCTTCTTGATCCAGCAAGGTGGAAGGAGAGGTTGAGGGAGATGGCTCCAGCAGCAGCACGACGGTGTGGTGGTGATGGAGCTGCAGTACTCCGGCAGGGCTTCGCTAAGCACTATGGAGGAGGAGGAGGTGTTGGAGAGGGAGAGGGAGGCACCAAAGGCAAAGGTAAGAAGTCCTCCATCTCCCCACTATATATAGGAGGGCCAAGGAGGGGGGCGCCGGCCCTAGGAGATCTAATCTCCTAGGGGGGTGCGGCCAAGGGGAGGAATCCCTCCTCCCCAAGGCACCTAGGAGGTGCCTTCCCCTCCTAGGACTCTTCCTTTAGGGTTTTCCCCACCCTAGGCGCATGGGCCCTAGGGGGAAGTGGCGCCCCAGCCCACTTTGGGCTGGATCCCTTCCCACTTCAGCCCATGGGCCCCTCCGGGATAGGTGGCCCCACCCGGTGGACCCCCGGGACCCTTCCGGTGGTCCCGGTACAATACCGGTGACCCCGAAACTTGTCCCGATGGCCGAAATAGCACTTCATATATATAATTCTTTACCTCCGGACCATTCCGGAACTCCTCGTGACGTCCGGGATCTCATCCGGGACTCCGAACAACATTCGGGTTACTGCATATACATATCCCTACAACCCTAGCGTCACCGAACCTTAAGTGTGTAGACCCTACGGGTTCGGGAGACATGTAGACATGACCGAGATCGCTCTCCGGTCAATAACCAACAGCGGGATCTGGATACCCATGTTGGCTCCCACATGCTCCTCGATGATCTCATCGGATGAACCACGATGTCGAGGATTCAAGCAACCCCGTATACAATTCCCTTTGTCAATCGGTATGTTACTTGCCCGAGATCTGATCGTCGGTATCCCAATACCTCGTTCAATCTCGTTACCGGCAAGTCACTTTACTCATACCGTAATGCATGATCCCGTGACCAAGCACTTGGTCACTTTGAGCTCATTATGATGATGCATTACCGAGTGGGCCCAGTGATACCTCTCCGTCATACGGAGTGACAAATCCCAGTCTTGATCCGTGTCAACCCAACAGACACTTTTCGGAGATACCCGTAGTATACCTTTATAGTCACCCAGTTACGTTGTGACGTTTGGTACACCCAAAGCACTCCTACGGTATCCAGGAGTTACACGATCTCATGGTCTAAGGAAAGGATACTTGACATTGGAAAAACTCTAGCAAACGAACTATACGATCTTATGCTATGTTTAGGATTGGGTCTTGTCCATCACATCATTCTCCTAATGATGTGATCTCGTTATCAATGACATCCAATGTCCATAGTCAGGAAACCATGACTATCTGTTGATCAACGAGCTAGTCAACTAGAGGCTTACTAGGGACATGTTGGTGTCTATTATTCACACATGTATTACGATTTCTGGATAACACAATTATAGCATGAATAAAGACAATAATCACGAACAAGGAAATATAATAATAATGCTTTTATTATTGCCTCTAGGGCATATTTCCAACAGTCTCCCACTTGCACTAGAGTCAATAATCTAGTTCCATTGTGATGAATCGAACACCCATGGAATTCTGGTGTTGATCATGTTTTGCTCTAGGGAGAGGTTTAGTCAACGGATCTGCTACATTCAGGTCCGTGTGTACTTTACAAATATCTATGTCTCCATCTTGAACATTTTCACGAATGGAGTTGAAGCGACGCTTGATGTGCCTTGTCTTCTTGTGAAACCTGGGCTCCTTGGCAAGTGCAATAGCTCCAGTGTTGTCACAGAAGAGCTTGATCGGCCCCGACGCATTGGGTATGACTCCTAGGTCGGTGATGAACTCCTTCACCCAAATTGATTCATGCGCTGCCTCCGAGGCTGCCATGTATTCCGCTTCACATGTAGATCCCGCCACGATGCTCTGCTTGCAACTGCACCAGCTTACTGCCCCACCATTCAAAATATACACGTATCCGGTTTGTGACTTAGAGTCATCCAGATCTGTGTCGAAGCTAGCGTCGACGTAACCTTTTACGATGAGCTCTTCGTCACCTTCATAAACGAGAAACCTTTCCTTAGTCCTTTTCAGGTACTTCAGGATATTCTTTGCGTCTATGTGTGTGGAGGATAGAGAGAGACATGTACATGGGGCTTTGTGTTGTGTAACATGGAGACACATATACATAATTAGAGAGTGAGTGTGTGAGATACACATGCAGACATGAGGAGAGATGAGGATCCAGGTAAATGGGTGTGTGTTCGTGTCTGTGTGTGTTTGTGCACGCGTTTGTGTGTGAGAGGGAGAGAGTGTATTTGGAGTAGAGAGACCACTGATGATGTAAACCTAGTATAAGGGAAGGGGGAATGGTGTGACGTGTGTAGTAGCGAGATAGCACGGGTGCGGGCGGGGGGAGCAGACTATTTGGAAGAGACATTGAGTGTGTGGGGGGAGACGGGTGTGAGAGCGAGAGAAAGAGAGAGCTAGCG
>NC_057800.1:91762904-91764333 GCF_018294505.1 Triticum aestivum
GAGAGAGAGAGAGAGAGAGAGAGAGAGAGAGAGAGAGGAAGAGAGGGGCGAGAGGGGTCGTTTGTGTCCATAAATGGCGTATAGATAGGGAGACAATGTTGATGTTGTCCGAAATTGGCCTATGAATGGAGACACAAGGGAAGCGAGTCATCGTGTGTGTGATAGGGACTTCATGAGAGAGCTAGAATAGATGGTGTAGAGAACAATGTGCGAAATCGATAACGATTATACATTAGGGAGCTATGCAAAGAGTCACGACATATATGTATACAGGGAAGGAGCTGGGGCGGGTCCGCATGTGGGAGAGATAGAAAGAGGAGAGTGGTGCACAAGGAGACAAAGTGTGCTTGTTTGCAGTGGGGGTGGTGTGTGAGGTGAGTGCGCGAGAACCACATAACTAGGGAGATAGACGTTTGGGGGTGACGTTTTGTGTGTATGGGAAATATACACTCTACATAGTGCGTGTCCTTGGGTAAGAGAGATAGCGGGAGACCTAGAGAGTGAGGGAAGAGATGTGTGCATGCCCGAGAGACAAAGTGATAGAGACCTATGTTGGGGTCCAGACTTTACAAGAGAGAGGGGTGTTAATGTGCTCGTGTGTTGGTGTTTGGGGGAGAGAACGACTTCTCTCTAACTGTGTGTGTGGTGGGGGTGACTTCAGATAAAGAGTGAGGTGTCCATATTTGAGGGACTTTAGCGTAATTGAGATATTGTGCACTCATGGTTGATCAATTTGTTTCACAGTTTGTACTATGAGATAACGATACTTTTGAACATGCGTGATATACCTTGATGTACCAGAATTACAAACCTAAGATTGGAATTTTGGAATTCGACTCGATCATTAGCTTTTGTAATTCATTTAAATGGAGGTACATTTTTGAAGCCGGGATTTCGTGATTTCAAATTCATATATCAAACCTAGAGATATACACATACGGGCATGTTCAAACTTTATAATCATCCACTTTATTCATACACATACACATTTTTGCTTTTGTCATCATATTTAGGATAAACACATTTGGAATTTCATTTGAATTGGACCGTATGATGGTATTTGCTTGTAGTAGCTCAATGATCCATATTTGAATTGAATGGACAATCTAAGTTTCGAGTTGGAGACATTGATTTTCAGAACTTGCACATTTTTTTTACGTGCAAAGCAAACAAATTGTCGGCCATGATATCATAGTCGGCTGTACGAGAGCAGAATACTTATAATTTCAGGTGCCAAAAGCTTTCAAACTTCCCGCTCACATCGAAATATCACGCGCCCGAAAGTTTAGCCCTGCGATATTCCTGTTTTACCCCTGCCACATGAATGGAAAAGGGCTGCTTTGGTAACTCTATTGTTTTCCCCTCTTTGCCCCCAACATTCTTCCCCAGAGCCCCTCCCCTTCCCCTCCCCTTCCCCTCCCCGACCCCC
>NC_057800.1:91764595-91791651 GCF_018294505.1 Triticum aestivum
CTGCAGCGGTGGACCTCACACCCCGTCGGATCTACCTTCCGCACCTTGGAACCCCCAACTGCCAACTCACCACTTCACTGGAGCCGCTTCAGCGACTGGCTTGTCCACCGCTCCAGATCTCCTTGACAGCCATCATGGTCCACCGCACTGGATCTGCTTAATCGGCGCCCTCATCCACCATAGTGTAGGCCCTTCACTGACTCCCTTGTCTGCCCCTTCGTTGGCCCTTCATACAAGCCCTCGTCCGCCGCAATAGATCCGCCTCACCGAAAGCACTGTACAATGTGCCCGCCGAAGCCTTCGTCCACTGCACCGGACCCGCTCCACAGACGCCATATTCAACTCCACCGGGCCTGCTTTACCGACGCCGCAGCCTCATTAGGTTATTTTGATTTGTACTCCTTCGGTTTTTCTCTTTATCGTGCAACTGTTCACTTACCACAGATGAGCTTTCTTGTATGTCGACAGGCGCCGCAACCGTAGCACCGGAGCCGCTTCAGCGACGGCGACAGCCGGCCCAAACTCAACCGCAGCACGAGCACCATCGACGATCCTTAGCTATCAAGTATGACAACGATACCCATACGCCGCCGAGAATCAGGTACTATTATCCAACGGCCGGCGCCTACGTTCACTTTCCTAGCATAAGCACCGCACCTTTGAATTTCTTCAGGGCATCATTCAGTTTTTCATGAGACGCGTTATTCTGCTTGCACCTGTAGGGCCATACTTCTAGTAGTGAACATGTTACATGTGCTAAATTACATACTAGTGCACATATAGTTAATATGCCTTAGTTTTGTTCTGATGCCACCTGTTGGTTCCATCAGACTGCTTAATGTTCTCTATGCGTAATTACACATCAGCAAACTAGCATGTGGTTCCGCTGCTTTTTGTTCATTTTACCCTACATTTTCTGATGCTAGCTATTACATCACTGCTCCGAGCCTCTGTTCATTACTTGTTTGTGTGTTCTTGATCTTCCCAAGTTGCATGACTAATTTGATGCTTCTATTAATTATGGAGCTGCCAACCCCATCAAGCAAAATATTTGTTCTTTTGGGGCTGGCACCTCAAACAAGCATAAAAATAGAGGGAAGCAGATATACTCCCTCCGATTCTATTTACTCTGCCCATAACTCTTGACCCGCATACCAAGGAGGGCACTGGTTTAATTTTTCTGGACTAATTTGCCAATTAATTAGGGTAGAGGCGGATGGGGCGGGGCACAAAAGGAAACCAGCGCTAGGAATCGGCAACGTGCAGACTAATACGAGAAAACTGAGAAAAAGTTATACGCAAAGTAAAAAGAATCGGAGGGAGTATTGTCGTGTATGCACAGACCCTTCTTTCATTAGTTTAGATGATCCATTGATGATCAATTCGGACTAGTGCATGCGATTAAAATTAATTTTACCTAAATAGATGGTGCAGAATAAACTACAACAACTAGATTTGCAACCACGGGATGCTGACGATATCTTCAAAGAACATTGCAACAGCAGCTAGGCTTCACAGCTACATATGGTAAGCCAGTGTGTTTTAGTACATGTGAAATGTAATGCGAGTGGGCTGCTTTCTTGGCTTGTGCCCTCAACATGTAATCCTACCGAATTACAAATAGTTCAGTTGTCTGCTTTGCTATATTGCTTGATTTGAATGCTTATTTGTTGTTACGCTATACCCGAGTTGGCCAATAAGTCAGCAGTGCCTGCTGTACTATCATAAAGAAATGCATGCCTATTTCATTTGAGTCCTTAACTTTTCCTCTCAACTTCATCACATGACTGTCTTCGTAGTTTATATGAGGCCACACTGTTAAGTGCTTTGATGCCTTGGCAACTTAAATATAGCGGTTGTACACTCCCTTTCAACTAGGGATGTCAACTGGGTCCGGTTTAATCCCGATTAAAGTCCACTAGTGGTATGATAGTTCAAAAGAGTTTTCATTTTTTGAGGAAAATGAACTAGGGAGGTAGCAAAAAACTAACTAGATGGGACTGGCAGATTTCATTATTTGCCACTTACATCCCTAGTTTCATCTTACCATTTTAATTTCTTTTCGGCTGATGCTGCTTCGAACCATTTAAATATAGTTTGCCATGCTTGGCAATAATTCGTCTGTCATTTACCATGTAAGCTTACTGCCTGGATCATACGATAACTATCTCTTACTGATGTCCAGCAGAAACCTTTCAGGATGCCATTCACACTAGGACACAATGTACAACCCCAGAATCTATTTGTGGAAGCAGTGCGCCATCCATCTTACCAGATGGTAGCAGTTCAAAGGCAACACCGCCGGAGAGCAGTCTGAGCACAGATATTATAGTGCTTGAGGCTCTACTAGAGGCAGAAAGAGATGGTGTGGCTGCCATGAATGAGGTAATATTTCTTGAGGCTGGAAATTACGAAATTAGTGGCACGGATTATGCAAGCAACCCAAGAATTGGAGGAAGTAAGAATGTTGCATTTGAAGACGGAGGAGGTCCTGCTGTTTCTGCTATCTGAAGCCCAAGATAGTCCTAGTTCTTCTTTAGATATCAGTTCAAATTTTCATTAGATTATTGTACTTGCATGTTGTGTCATGTCTCTGAATGGATTATGTTGCAAGACCCCCTATGTTGTCCATGTGTTGTAATGATCCAAATTTTTTAGGCGAGGTAATCCTCAGAACTTGTATGATTGACATAAGGTGAACTGTTTGTCATGTGAGCATATTGTATTGGATGAAATAACTGTTTGACTTAGAGTGTATCCAACCTACTGAATTCGAAGATCACGGCATTTCTAAATCATAACCATATATAAAGGTGGAATAAATCTTTGTTGTGGTTTTGAAGAAATAAATAACAAAACGTATAATTATATGTGGATATTCGTAATCGAATACAAATTGAATTTGAATTTAGTTTGCCAGGTCCCAGGGCAAACGTGAATGCTAATTCTCCCAAGTTTTGAACGAAGCGGGTAAACGCCCACTATAATTTGTGGGCTGCTCGAAGCAAGTGTTTGCGAGATGGAAATTACTGTCTACCCCTGACACTTGACATCCTTATCGACAGGATTTACACTATTGTCGATAGGGGTAGACTAGTAACTTCAATCAAACATGACATGACGGCCTGTGAGCCCATTCAGACACGGTGGGTGCCAAACGTGGGCGGCAAAACATATTTGATTCAAGATCGTCCGAAAGACATGTGTCTCTTCCTCCATTTCCCCATTCATACACGGTGGGCGGCAAAACAAACTCTCCTCTTCCGAAATTGATGTAGGCTTATATTTTAAATAGGGGCAGATGTGTAACTTCCATCAGACGTGACACAACCGCCCTACCTGTCAGCCCCGTTCATACACCATGGGCACCAACCGTGGGCAGCAAAACACCCTCTCCTCGCCCGAAATAGTTACCGGCAAATATTTGGGAGATGCGAGATTACCGTCCTATCCCCAACCACGATGTCTGAAATTTTAAACGGGGGATAAGTTCGTAACTTTCCCCCATTTCAGAGAAGTGTGTCCCAAAGTTTGAGATCCCCCCTCCCGTCCGTTTCCCCATTCATACACCGTCGACGGCACAACAACCTCCGCACTGCGGCCAGCCTCCTTCGTCCACCTTGCCGTTGCCGCTCCTACGACCGCCTCGTCCACAGCAACAGGATATATCCCCCGACCCGGCCGTCTGCCGTCTAAAGTCTTCTTCCCCGCCGCCGACAGCCATCGCATCTGCAGCACCCTCAACGTATCAGCATAGGACTACACGGCGTCGCAAGAGAGGTGGTACTATTCCATATGTGCTTAAGTTATGGATCTCACCCGGAAAATAGATCGTAATTTGTTTACTGTACTTTTCTTGTCCGTACCAAATCGTAGTGGCTAGTTGAAAGCAAACATTGGTTGCGAAGTAGCTTTGTCCGGTTTGCACCTTCAGATCCGCCATGGCACGGGCACTATACTCGTAAAGCTTATTGGTTTCCCCCCTTTATATTCACTACCATCATCGTAGGTGCTTCGTGCCGTGCTAGCACTGCTCCTCAAGACCTCAACCCAAAGCTTACGTGTTGAAATACGAATCTGATATGATGCTCATATCACTAAAACAGAGAACGTTTAATTGGTCACCTAATGTTCCTATATTCGTTTCGAAAAGCATGTGCACCACCCACTGGTCCAGCTAGTTCCACTTTCCTGATTTTTCTCTTGATGCTTAGGGTTTTCCCCTTTTATCTACTCTACTATGATCTGCGTAGGTGCTTTCTGTCGTACTAGCATTACTCCACCCTTCAAGCTAAACAACACAACACTCACAATTCGAAAGCTTAGTTGTTCAAATATGATTGTGATATGATACTGATATTAGTTAACTGACACATTTAATTGGTTAGCTAAAGGTCCCACTTGAGTTTCCAAATGCATGTCGCGACATATAGAGAGACAGCATAATTGCATTTCTTTGTCACTTGTTGACTGTACTTTCTTGTCCATACTAAATCTTAGTTGTTATTTCAAAGCAAACATCGGTTGCTAACTACCCTTTGCGCGGTTTGCAGCTTCAGATCTGCCATCCCACTGCCACGGTCAACATTGTACTCAGCATGCTTATGTTTTCCCCATTTTATGATGACCACAATCAGCCTACGTGGTTCGTGTCGTAATAGCGCTGCTCCACCCATCGAGCTAAACAAGCTTAGTTGTACAAATTCATATCTGATATTATTGATGATATTAGTAAAACTGAGAGATGTTTAATTGGTTAGCTAAATGTTCCTACTTTAGTTTCGAAATGCATGTGAGCCACATATGGAGAGACCGGAAAGAATAGTATTTCTCTGTGCACTCTGGTTCATCATGGGTGGCCAACCGACATTGTATTAGAAGACTTGTAATATCTTCAATCTGCTTGCTCTTCTGCTCTTCTTTAAGATGATACTCTTCTCTTGCGGTCGACTGGTCAGGTCGAGTTGTTCTCCCTTAGTATATTTTGAATCTGTCAGGTCAGGTCGACTTGTTCTTCTTTACTATATGTTGAAGCTATCATCTGCGAAGTGTCATCACTTCTGGAGCTCTCATATTTTGAGTAGTAGGCCACATTATATTAATGCACACAACAAATTACAGCATGCATGGCATCTTTTAAAAGAATTGCAGAGATAGCACAAAGGGGTTTAGAGGGAGGCAATATTGGATTAGAATCACTTCTGCATTACAAAGAAAATCTAACTTGTTTTTATGTTTTCATGCATGTCAGATATTGAACATTATCAAAATGAAAATGAGAATGGGTGCACGAGAGGAATATTGAGGAATGATCCACTGCCTAACAAACTTGGCATGGTGGAGGATGGCCTATCTTATTCACCCATCAAGGTGCTTGCTCTAACTTTGCAAAGTTGTATTGGTCGCACATATTTTGCTTCTGACCTCTTGCATTACTTCTACTTTGTTACACCATCTGCTTAGTTTAAGCATCATATATGAGTATATGCCATACCTATCCATTTTTTGTACCTATTCCATGTGTCTTCACACTATGTTTTTCCAGTCAAATGTTGTTCTTTCGTAATAGGTGTCCAAAAGGAAGAGGGTGAGTGCAGGTCGTCAAGGAGTACAAACTAGGTATTTGGAAAAGGTAGTGATACATGTTAAATCAGATAGATCAGCAGCCACAGAAAACACGGGCCCAACTGTACCACACTTTACCCCTACTCTAGTGGCCAAACCCCTATTAGAACTGCTGGGAGCCCAGCGTCAGGTACTGTCTATGATATCAATTCAAAATTTGAACTCCTAAACTTCTGCTTGTGCCTTACCTTCTCTCGTGTATGAAAACTAATTTCAGATGAATCTCTTTGCTCAAAGGATAATACGATATCAAAACAATAATGGGCTTTGCATTGCTCTTGTCAGTACCTCTCTCCATTTTGCCTTGTAACGATGTACTTAATTAATTGCTATTTGATTATGTATCATCAGTCTGCACCTGAGCTTCATTATCCTCTGTTTCTTCCAATATTATTTGATCTATATTTACTCTTTGCAAAATGTAGAATAATGCAATGCTTATAAAGAATTTTCTTTGGGGAATTTATTGAATTATCCTCCCATCAACATGGAGAAGGGCTTTGTCTAGCCCGTGTTAACATGTAATGTAAGTTCATCCTTCTCAAGCCTTCAAACTTTGTTCTAGTATAGATTTGGATAGGCATCATTTCCTCCACTGTTGTTTGCTTTGCTATTTACATCTGATTGGATGTTTGCAACAACTACCAGTTTCAAATTGTAGTTGTAAAAACATGTTCCTTATGCAGAACAGATCCATGTATTTGCTTATATAATTGTGAAACTTGTTACATGTCTCCTTGTTTCTCTTTCAGACTCGTATCTTTTACGCCAGGCAGAACTTTAGGGAAGATAGTGAGCCAAACCATCTTGAGGACAGCGAGATGACCCCAAGGTCCTGTCTTGATGAAGACAGTGAGTTGAAGCTACTCACCAGCAGGTGTGAGACAACCTCTGTGCAGTCGCTGCCTCAATCAGTTCGACTTCTTTAGTCTCGACTTAAAGCGGAAAGGCTTGCTTCAGCTCAGCTCCGACTTGAAGTCAAAGATGCAATGAAGATGTCAGAGGACTGCCGTGCGCACCATCATGCCTTAAATCTAGTGTTGATGCATCTATCGTTGACACAACTGAGGTCTACTCAGCTTCTTCAGCTGTTTGGGGGGCCCGACCTGGCCAGGCCTAGTGCCTTCTGAAGTGCTCTCAGTTTTGTATATTCTTTTGTTGGCGCGTTTATTTGCACTGGTGGCGAACTTTGATGCCCAGTGGATGTAATATGTGTGATAGCCGTGATAGCCTAGCGTAAGTTGCTTGCTTATTTATTTCCTTGTTGTCTTCTTTATTTGTTTGCTTCTAGTCATTGCAGTTCTTTTTCCGCGGATTGCTAGTGGCTGCAATAACCTATTTTTTTAAACTAGGCCACAATAACCATGGGCTAATATTTACTGTAGCGATACTGGGCCTCCTACGGGCCGTAGAAACAGTGGGCCTTCTATGGGCCGTAGAAACAATGGGCCTTCTACTGTATCATCAATGGGCCTTCTACGAGCAGTATGATCGATGTCCAAACATGGGCCAATAACAGGTCGCATTATCGCCATAAACGGGCTAGAGTTGGAATCGTCCGTTCATGGGCCGACCATAACGGGCCATCGTTAATAGGCCGTATTTGATGACGCTATGAAAACGGCCCAACGTATTAATGGACCACAAACGGGGCGACTATAACCACGGGCTGAATTTGGCCCACAAGCAGAAAATGACAGTAATGGGCCGTAAGTAAACGAATGCTGGAAATGAGCCCAAGAATAAATGGGCTCTGAGAAGGCCGAAAGATAACATGGGCTGGAAACAGCCCAACGGAATAACGGGCCATTAATGGGTATAAAGTGATACACTGTTCATTACGGGCCAGTTTCACCACGGGCCATTAATGGGTGTAAAGTGATACACTATTCATTACAGGCCAGTTTCACCACAGGCTGTTAGTAGGCCAAGAGTTACAAGGGCCTCATATGGGCCGAAAGACGTCATGGGCCATACATGGGCCAGAAGTGAAAATGGGCTGGAATCATATTGGATGGCCCAGATGACGCTATTGGGCCTAATTCGGATAGGGCGTAACGGGCCTTGGGTTAGCGGGCTGTAAATGGGCTATATTCGAAAATGCCGTTAATAGGCTTTCCACGGGCCGGCCTGCCAGCTTTTGACCAAGTCAAACGGGCCGGCCTTTTCACAGAAATGGGCCTTTGTTGGGCCGTGCCACGTGTCAACGTATCATAGGCGCCTTCCGTCCAATGAGTGGTTGACATCTATCCCAACGATGAGCCGACACGTGTTTCCTCCAGCCAATGATGATTTTACACATGGAAAATCCCCATTGGTCGGGGCTGTTAACGGGTTATCGGATCCAAAACCTGACCCGATAGCTTAACAGTGTTCCGTTACGATGGATGCCACGTGTCGGTCACCCTTGACGAAAGCACTTGTGTGACGCGCGATTTATCGTCATGGAAGTGGACACTTCCGTGATGATAATTTTGGTAATGTCATGGAACACTTCTACGACAGCACAGGTATGACTATCTTGATTCTGTCATAAATTTGTCAGGGATGTACATGCATGACAAAAAAAGTGACCTACTATGACAAACACGTATCATCATGGAAGTGTATTTTTTTGTAGTGCCAAGAGTCCCTTGAGTTTTCCGAAATGTCGATTAACTTCCGTTCCGGCAAATTCGGGTACTCCATATTTCCTATTTTCAGCAAAGGTCATGCTGAAATTTTTCGTGAATTTTAGCATGACTTTGCTAAAAATAGGACATATGGGGTACTTGTGACTAATGCATGGGCGTGGATATCTTAGTACTTAATTAAGTAGGATCAACTGCCCCTTTATTCTTGCTGCATTAAACCATAGGTGGCAATAGAGCCAAGTGATTAGGCCCAACTTAGAATTCTCCTTCCCTTTTCTTGATAGGGTATATTATTAGAAGATACCCATATATATTAGTCAACCTAGGGGTGAAGCACGGTGAAGAGAATGATTGACAAAGGTGATAGTTACGAGAAGATCAAGGCAAAAAATCCTTCGATCAGCGAAGATGACTACAAGGAGTTCAAGATCAAGTGCGAGAGTAGCGCAACCGTGGAATCAGTCAGTGGGGGAAAGAAATGCGGGAGTTGAACTTAGGGGTCCACCAACTCGGTCCCGGTGGTTACAGAGTGGCGGAGCCTATATGGGACAAGGAGGATGCGGAGCGTGCCGAGCAAGGCCTACCGCCCCGCTTCGAGAAATACCGTGACAAGCAGACCAGGAACTATGTCAGGGCCCGGTACAAGGAGGACCCGGTAACAAAGGAGCTTACCATGGATCCGAAGACTAGGGTGCTTGAGCGTGTTCTGGTAAGGAATACACCCCCGCGTAATTAGCTCCATATGGTTGCATTCTAATTAATGAAGCCAAATTCCTAAATGGTTCACATTCCTTCCGCGGGAGACTGAAAGCAGTGGCGCGGGGTCGTCTCGGAGCTCCCCTTGGGACAACACTCTAAATAGGGCGTTGAACATAATGAAAAAGAATGATAAGCTCAGTAAGCCGTCGTCAGCTGGTCGTGTGGCCGGAAAAGGCTTGTCCACAAAATGGTCGTCATACTATAATGCTGGTGGGCGAAAGGAGAGAAAGACCAGCTCGGAAAGCCAGTCGCGCGAGGTTCAAGAACTCAAGGCACAAGTGGCGCGGATTCCGGAGATTGTCCAAGAGCAAGTGCAACAACAAATGGGAACGACGCTCACCGCCATTGTGCCTACCTTGATTCAGGGGCTAACGACATGGATTGCGGGCAGCCAATAGGGGCCGCCTCCGGTTCCCAGCTTCACGGCCAGCAACTCGCACAACACACAGGCGGCACCATTGGTGTCTCCGGCGGAGGCGGCATTGGTGTCTCCTATGCCGGCACGGGCATTGGAGCTTAATGCACCCGGGTGTACGCCGACCGGCACCTCGGCAGCAAGCGGCCCCTCCGTCAGTTGCACGCCCGCCGTTGGCGGTGCCTTGACATTATCCGAGCTCAACGCCATCACGGTAACTAAGCCTCTCGGCCGATGACTTCATCTCCTTGCCTTTGACTGGGCATCCCTGACGCCCTACATGTTTTCGCAGGGCGCCACCGACGTTCCATGCACTCTCCTGCACTTCATGGGCGGCGAGTTGATCGATGTCGCCAAGGGCAGATTTGTTCAACCGGGCAACCCCGTGTTCCACGGTAATCCGATGCCACCCACCGTGTATAGGGTTGAACTGGTTCGGGTGCTGCCAGGCTGCGATGAGTTGTTACCTCCGATTCGACCCGCTGGGGACGACGAAGATGATGTGATGACTCTCAGCGCCTGCGTAAGCTGGCCCCTTCCTTGGCTGAAGAGCCAGATTCGTTTGGGGGCGGGGGACACCACCTCATAGACAACACCGCCAGTCGTGCCGGCGCCAAGCCATGGCAAGACCGCCGCAACGCTACCGGACATGCCGGACATCCCTATGGCATAGGATTCGGACGGTGATGACAACGACGACGATACATTTACCAACCTCGATAAGTACTTTGCCGAACATGGGTACGGTGACGAATTCTTCGGGCCTCCTTCTCACGAATCCAACCCTGAAAAAGACGACCACGATCTAGCTGGTACCGCGGAGAAACCCAATTGCAACAGGCGTCGTCTGGCATTTAGTTCTCAGGAGACGCCTCTAGCTGCCGCCTTCACCGAGCCTCAGATAGCCTAGGTGCGAAATATTATCAGCCCCAACACACTCAAGAAGGTGGTCAGTGAGCAGAACTCGATCCCATTACAGCAGAAGAAGAAGGGACGGAAAAGAAAGAGTAACAAGGGTGCGAGCCAGCCGGCACCGAGCACGATCCGTGCTCAGGACGGGCCACCTTCACCTAAGGATATCTTGAGGAGGGTGCATGTGGCGGGTAGGCCGATGCTACTAACTAATCTGCTCAATGCTGCAACCAGTGCTATGCGGAGTCTGCATGACAGTGTTCTTTCTTTGGAGAAGCGGCGTCTCTCCGAGAATGATGTGGCATACCCAGTTTTTGTGGCCAAGGTGCCAGAGGGCAAGGGCTTTGTCGATAGCGCATCGGGGGTATGATCGTCCTACGGTTTGATGACATCTTCGCTATATTTAACCTTCATCCGCTGCACTACACCTTCGTTCGGCTATTTTCGCTGAGTATGGATATGCGGATCATTAGAGACAAGACCCCGGACATCGTGATAGTCGACCCCTTCTACATGCGTGCCAAGCTCTTGGGCGGCACTGGGGACCGGCAAGTCGCGAGTTCATACCTCGAAGGTGTCATTCTGGCAAACCCAGATAAGGATAACTTCCTCGTGCCTTACTTTACCGAGTAAGTCATCCCCTCACCGCCCTGTAACATATGATTTCTTAGATTTCGATCATTCTTTTTTTCTAACATTCCGTGTTTTGAGTAGTGACACACATTGCACACTCATCCTCTTAAGCCCGAAATATTCCATGGCCACGTATTTTGACTCGGACCGTCAGTCGAAGAAAGACTACACAAATATCAAGAAAGTTCTTGATGATGTTCTCCCTGGCTACGCCAGATCTGGAGGCACCTTCACTAGGTTAATTCGTAGGTACGGAAAGCATGTGTTGGCCCACAATACAACGTTCCCCTGCGTTAAGCAGCCGCCTGGCGGTTAGAAGGATGCCTACTACACCCTCCATCACATGCGGGCGATCGTACGGGACCATAATCACCTTCTGCTACCAAATAATCTCAAAGATTGGGCCGCAAGCTTGTCGGCAATCCAGGGCGCGGACATTAGACAAGAATTCTTTCGCATCCAGTCGGAGTTTGCGGAAATCATCCATTAAGATGTCCTTCGTACCTCGGGGCAGTTCTACCTCAGATATCAATCGTCCAATAGTGAGATAGAAACAATGCTACAAATGTAGGCTGACAACGTCCGCGATTTCATGACCATCATGATAGACGGCGGCTTCATCCACGCTCCGGTCCCTGAGTCGAGTCGGAAGTAGTGATGCTATGTGTAGTTCTGAAATATCGATTGGCTCATGTTGTAATTAAACTTTAATGAACCTGTATGTCTCTTTGGTTTGGACAGTCGTTCAACTTATATGTAATCGATGCTATTTATTATTAGGACCATGAATCATGCTATTAATGCCTTGCTTTTATCTTCCGATACTTTTGTTGCATACTTATATATTACTTATATATTGTCTGTGAATTGTTACTAACGTTTTGTTTGGCTAGTGCATAGAGATGTCATCGTATGTCGTGTACAAGGGTAAGGTTCCTGGAGTCTACGACGACTGGGAGGAGTGTCGGAGACAGGTTCACCGTTTCAGTGGTAACAGTTACAAAGGGTACACCACTAGGGCGGAGGCGGAAGCTAGATACGCGCGCTATCTGGCGGGAGAGAGGAAGGAGCATTGGAGGAACCGGATGAAGACTAGTTTCATCGTGATGATGCTCATCGTGATGACCGCAGCTCTCTTCTATGTGATGGTAGTTTAGATGGTCAATATCGACTTGTAATGTGAGGACAAACTCACTACTCGCGGTCTCGAGACTTGTAATGTTCTAACTTTGTTCGGTATTTTAAATTCGGAAACTAATATGATGAATTGTATTCGGAGACTAATCTTCTATTGTATTCGATAAATCTGCTGTTTATATGTTGTGCTCTCTATATTCTGTGCAGTAATATGTTTTGTAACCTGTGCAAATATCATAAAAGAAAAAATCCCTAATATTCATACTAGTGGCGCACCACTCAGCACTTTAGTGGCGCACTGCAAAAAGCACACTAGTGGCGCATCATCAACTAGTGCGCCATTAGTAAGCCAGAGCACATGGGTAAATATGGCCCCCTGGGAGGCATACTAATGGCGCACCGTGGGATATACTAATGGCGCACTGCATGGTGTGCCATTAGTATACCCGATACTAATGGCGCACCTGTGGTGCGCCATTAGTAAAAAATTCTAATGGCGTGATGCTAGTGGCGCACCTGTAGTGCGCCATTAGTAGCCACAACAGGTGCGCCACTTGCAGGCCTTTTCCTAGTAGTGGTGTCTCTTTATTTACCAATCTGAAATGGTATAAATTGACAGTACACTCACCATTCATGATTATACGTTGTTTGGAACTACATCTATGCTTGTGCTCTTGATCTATAATCCACTGGTCTGGTGAAGCTGGCCGCTCCTGCACAACGCCATTTCCTGCCATCTTAACTATGAACAATGCCTATTATGTTAATGCTATTCTAAATCGTGTCTCTTTATTTCTGACAAAGAAATGAGATGAATTGACAGCGCTGATGCTTATACATGCAAAACCTGTTATCTACCTACTTGTTTCTCTTTCAGGGTGACAACACTGCTGCTAGGAAGAACTGCCACAATGATAGTGAGATGAACCCATTGTTTGTCCCTCTAATACATATTCCAGAGGAGAAGGAAAAACATATTGAGGGTAGGGATACAACCACGAAGTCACATCTTGATGTAGTGTCAAACTTACTCAGTGACACAAGCTCGATGAAGTCGCCGCCTGAATCTGTTCGACTTCTTCAGTCTGAAATTCAAGCAGAAATACATGCTTCCACTCAAATACGACTGGAACTACAATCTCTATGCAAGATTAACTGTAAGTACAGGACGTTTATTGATGCTATGTAGCTTAAGTTGGTGGATATGAGCGCCAAAGAAGCGCGGTCTCATCAGGTTGCTAAGTTGCTTGTGCTGCAGCTGCTGGGCCGGGCTAACCTTTCTTGAACTGTGTTGAAGTGATGTCGGTTCTGTCTATTATTTTGTCTGCCTATTAACTTCCACTGGTGGCGACCTGCCCAGTTTACGTAATCTGCTGTCTGGTTGCCCTTTATTATCACTGGCGGCGAACTTTGATGCCGAGGGGATGTAATATGCTGTAATTTGTTTGTTGTATAGTCTAGGTTTATTCTTCGTCGGTATGCTGTAATTTAGGCCGGAAGGTTCAGTGGATCTCAGTGTTGTCGGTCTTCAGGGCGGCCCATTACTCATATGGGCCAAAACATGGGCCTATAATCATCTTGGGCCATTAGCAAGTCTAAACCTTATGGTTGTTTCCCTCCTTTAACAGGCCAAGTAAAGTTCTGGCCAGCTGGGCCAGAGAATACTATGGGCTTTTAACAGGCTACAACCTAGATTGGGCTAGCGTTGAGCCGAAAAATTCACGGGCCAATATAGGCCGAAACTGCCTAAGGCCCATGTTTGGCCCAAATAGGACGAGCAGTTAACAAGCCAAAATATATCTCAGGCCCGTTTAGCCCAATAAAATTATGGGCTTTAAGCATGCCGGTATCCACGCGGGCCATAGGCCCAAAAGGGTCACGGTCCATGATCAGATGGGCTGTAAGAAGGCCGGATTCAATGCGGGCTGTAATTAGGCCCAACTGTTACACGTGCCATTAACAGGCCGATAGGCCAGTTGGGCTGAAATTTATCCACGAAGACTACGGGCCATTAAGAGGCCTAAAGTTACTTCAGACAAGAAATAGCCCAGTTTCTGTGTGGGCCATTAAATGGCCTAAAGTTAAACCGGGCCGACAACGTCCCAGATACTCCACGGGCCGCTAACAGGCCGAAACTATTATTGGGTCGAACTGGTAAACGGGCATTTAACAAGCTAAAATACAAACATGTCTTAGAATGGGCCCAAAGGTATAATGGCTTGTTAACGGGCCTGGTCCGATATGGGCCGTAATTTGGCCCAAAACTCGGCAGGCTGTGAACGGTCCTGATCTGATATGGTCCTCAATTTGACCCAAAACATGACAGGCTGTTAAGGGTCCAGCCCACTAGTGTCTAAAAAAACATGGTGGGCCTTTAGCTGGGTCGGCCTTTTCACCGAATGGGCCTCTATTGGGCCGGCCACGTGTCGATGTATCATAGGCGCCTCCTGTCCAATGAGTGGATGACATCTGTCCCAACGAGGAGCTGACATGTGGTTCTGTCGGCCAATGAGAATTTTACACGTGGAAAATCCCCATTGGCCCGGTCTGTTAACGGGTTATCGGATCCAAAACCGGAACAGATAGCTTAACGGCGAGCCGTTACGGTCGATGCCACGTGTCGGTCACCCTTGATGAAAGCACTTCTATGACTTGCGATTTATCATCGTGGAAGTGGACACTTCCGCGATGATAATTTTGGTAATGTCATGGAACACTTCTACGACAGCACAGGTATGACTATCTTGATTTTGTCATAAAATCATCATGGATGTACATGCATGATAGAAAACGTGACCTACTGTGACAAACACGTATCATCACGGAAGTGTATTTTTTTGTAGTGTCAACGAGCAACAAAGAGTCACTCCAAAGTCACTAATAGTGGAGAACAAGCGAAGAGATTATTGTAGGGTACGAAACCACCTCGAAGTTATTCTTTCTGATCAATCTATTGGGCTATTCCTATAGGTGTCACAAACAGCCCTAGAGCTTGTACTAAAATAACACCTTAATACACACATCAACAAAAACCCTAATGTCACCTACATACTCCAATGTCACCACAAGTATCCGCGAGTTTGATTATATGATATGCATCACACAATCTCAGATTCATCTATTCAAACCAACACAAAGAACTTCAAAGAGTGCCCCAAAGTTTCTAGCGGAGAGTCAAGACAAAAACATTTGCCAACCCCTATATATGCATAAGTTCACAAGGTCACAGAACCCGCAAGTTGATCACTAAAACATACATCAAGTGGATCACGTGAATATCCCATTGTCACCACATATAAGCACATGCAAGACATACATCAATTGTTCTCAAATCCTTAAAGACTCAATCCGATAAGATAACTTCAAAGGGATAAATCAATCCATTACAAGAATATAGAGGGGGAGAAACATCATAAGATCCAACTATAATAGCAAAGCTCGTGGTACATCAAGAGCGTGCCAAATCAAGAACACGAGAGAGAGAGAGAGAGAGAGAGAGAGAGAGAGAGAGAGATCAAACACATATCTACTGGTACATACCCTCAGCCCCGAGGGTGAACTACTCCCTCCTCATCATGGAGACCATCGGGATGATGAAAATGGCCACCGTTGATAATTTCCCCCTCCAGCAGGGTGCCGAAATAGGGTCCCGGTTGGTTTTTGGTGGCTACAGAGGCTTGCGGCGGCAGAACTCCCGATCTAGGTTCTGTTCTGGAGGTTTGGGGATATATAAAAGGTGTTGGCATCGAGAACAAGTCAGGGGAGTGCACGAGGGGCCCACAAGGCTGGAGGGCGCGCCCTGGGGGTAGGGCGCGCCCTCCACCCTTGTGGAGGCCTCGTGGCTCTTCTGGCCCAAGTCTTTTGCTTTGGGGGCTTCTTCTGGTCCAAAAACAATCATCGTGAAGTTTCAGGTCATTTGGACTCCGTTTGATATTCCTTTTCTGTAAAACTCAAAAAGAAGGAAAAAAACAGAAACTGGCACTGGGCTCTAGGTTAATAGGTTAGTCCCAAAAATCATATAAAATAGCATATAAATGCATATAAAACATCCAAGATTGATAATATAATAGCATGGAACAATAAAAAATTATTGATACGTTGGAGACATATCAAATATGTAGGAACCAATATGAGCATCCAGGTTCCACTATTGGTTATTGACCGGAGAGGTGTCTCGGTCATGTCTACATAGTTCTCGAACCCGTAGGGTCCACACGCTTAACGTTCGATGACGATTTATATTATATGAGTTATGTAATTTGGTGACCGAATGTTGTTCGGAGTCCCGGATGAGATCACGGACATGACAAGGAGTCTAGAAATGGTCGAGAGGTAAAGATTGATATATTGGATGATAGTATTCAGACACCAGAAGTGTTTCAGAATGTATCGGGTACATATCGGAGTACCGTGGGGGTTACCGGAACCCCCCGGGGGAAGATATGGGCCATAGGAGGGAGGCACACCAGCCCACAAAGGGGTGGTGCGCCCCCCACAGGGAAGGAGGCCGAATTGGACTAGGAGAGGGAGTGGTGCCCCCCTTTCCTTCTCCCCCTCTCTCTTTCCCCCTTTCCCCCTCCGGTAAAAGGAAAGGGGGGCGAATCCAACTAGGAGCCCAAGTAGGATTCCCCCTACTTGGCGCGCCTAGGACAGGCCTCCTCCCCCTCCCTCATTTATATACCTGGGGGTGCCTACAACACACATCAATTTTTCCAAGCTGTGTGTGGCGCTCCCCTCCACAGTTTACGCCTCCGGTCATATTCATGTAGTGCTTAGGCGAAGCCCTACGCGGATCACTTCACCATCACCGTCACCATGCCGTCATGCTGACGGAACTCACCCTCAACACTTTGCTGGATCAAAAGTTTGAGGGACGTCATCGAGTTGAACGTGTGCAGAACTTGAAGGTGTCATATGTTCGGTGCTTGATCGGTCAGAACAGGAAGAAGTTCGACTACATCAATCGTGTTAACAAACGCTACCGCTTTCGGTCTATGAGGGTACGTGGACACACTCTCCCCCTCTCGTTGTTATGCATCTCCTAGATAGATATTGCATGAGCGTAGGAAATTTTTTGAAATTGCATGCTATGTTCCAATCATCAGTATCAACAAGAGTGTTGTGGGTTTAACTATGGCAATCAAGCTTTGACATCAGTGGCTATCTTGTACACCGACTACCAGTAACTTCTTTGAGGTAAGAGAGCACACACAAGTCCACTAGTCACCACATCAATACACCACTATGGATCCACTCCCGTCTCCCTACGAGAAGGCCATCCATAGCACTCACACTTATCTTGCGCATTTTAGAGTATCCATTTGAAGTTATCTATGAACCATACAACTCTTCCAAGTAGTCAATATCCGTAGACGCGACTATTCGAATAGATCATTTTACCCTGCAGGGGTGTACTTCTTCACACACGCTCTCACCACTTACCACCATATACACGTCATGTATCTCAACAACCTTCAAGCGGAAGCATGGTGAGGGTGTCGGCCACAATCTGACTAACCACGCAAGACTCTAGTCCAGGTTTATCGCCTATCTATGTGTTGGGAAACGTTGCATGGAAAACAAAAAAAATTCTACGCACATGCAATGATCTATCCATGGAGATGCATAGCAACAAGTGGGAGAGTGTGTCTACGTACCCTCGTAGACCGTGAGTGGAAGCTTTTATTCAACGCGGTTGATGTAGTCGTACACCTTTGCGGTCTGCCCGATCAAGTATCGAACGCACGGCACCTCCATGTTCTACACACGTTCAGCTCGCTGTCGTCCTCGCCATCTTGATCCAGCAAGTGGGGCAAGGTAGTAGAGTTCCGTCAGCATAACGGTGTGGTGACGGTGGTGTTGAAGCAATCTCGCAGGGCTTCTCCTAAGCACTTCGATGATCTAGAGCGGAGGGGTGCCGACACACGGCGTGGAATAAGATGTCTCTTGTGTGGAACCCCTCCCCACATATATATAGGTGTGGGAGGATAGGAGGCAGCCCCTAGGGCACCCCAATAGGTGTGGAAGCAGCCCTAGGGCTCCTCCCTTTGGTGCCCCCTGCCAAATAATGGCACAAGGGGGAAGGAAAGGGGGGAGGCGCCCCCTTCTTTCCTTCCTCCCTTATCCAGGATATGGTAAGAGGGGTGGTGCCCCCTTTTACCATGTGGGCTGGTGTTTTCCCCTCTACATGGCCCAACAAGGCCCAATACACTCTCGGTCCCTCCGGAACCCCTTATGTTATTCCGATAACTTTCCAGTGCATTCTGAAACCATTCCGGAGACCAAATAGCATCGTCCTATATATCAATCTTTACCTCCAGACCATTCCGGAGCTCCTTGTCATGTCCGTGATCACATCTGGGACTCCAAACAACATTCAGTCACCAAACCACATAACTCATATAATACCAAATCGACATCGAACGTTAAGCGTGCGGACCCTATGGGTTCGAGAACTATGTACACTACTGCAAGATGCTGCTAACACGACACTACGATCAGACACCCTTTGACAAAAATGTGTGCGATGCATTAATCACAAACGGGGATGTAAAAAACCATCAAAAAAGGTGCAAAACATTTGCGATGATGGAGCCATCAAACACGGTTCAAATTTTAGTTGCGTGTGCGATTCAGGGCACATGGTTAACCCGTTTGAACTATTTGCGATGAGGAAGAACAATAGAAACGGGCAGCCATATCAATGTGTGTGCGATATACGACATATAGTTCGCTTCAATGAACCATTTTCTATTAGGGAGTGCAATATAAATGGTTAGCCAGATCAAGGTGTGTGTGATATAGGGCATACGGTTCACTCGGATGAACTGTTTTGATTAGCGAACACAACAGAAATGGTTCAACTTGACAAGATGTGTGTGATACGTGGCAAACAGCCGACTCAGATGAACTGTTTGAGATGAGAAATTACAACACAGACGGTTATACAGTTAGTTCGTGTGCGATTCTGTTTGTACAAAAAACTTTGAAAATGCAAACTAGTTGCTTGCGGTGGCTAGGAGTATCGCACATGATGCATCTGCGAGTACTCGTGTGCGATGATTAGTAAGTTACACATACATTTCCTTATGTTAACACTTGTGTGATAAATAACATGTGGCACCAGATACGGTATCCGGGTTGTGTGTGTGCTCCACTTAGTCTTCCAGCATCCAGTGAATGCTTCCCGCGCTCCAGCGAATGCTTCCCACGCTCCACATGGGTGAATTGTAAAATCCACACCTATTCCCTCACCGGTTTCCTGCCACCAGCTAACGGCTTGCTACATATAACCTAGGCGGCAACGCACCGCCACGACACTCTATGAAGATCTAGTCCTCACCCATCTACCAATAGTTATTCCAAGCATGCCAGGCAATGACCAAAGCTTCGACGTTGACGCCTACCTGCGTTACATCTTCGGCGAGGAGAACGAGCCGGGGTGGTCGGGGAGCAAGAGCTTCATCGGCCGGTGCAGGCACCATGGGAGCACAATCGACATATTGCAGAGGAGGTGTGATGAGCAGTTTACCATCCACCATGCAAAAGATCCAGAGCTACTCGGTGGCATGATCGACGACCCACCCGAAGAGCCACCGTCACCAGTGCTCATCAAGAGCTTGATGCCCCGCAAGGAATGGGTAGAGGACCTCTACGATTTAGTCAAGACAAAGGCAGCCTGCGACTTCATCATTGCCCACGACGGCCGTGTCAACCTCAATCCTGATGATGTGGTGGCCAGGCTCGAGCGCATCCTTGGCGGAGTTGACGTCCCCGACGAAGTAGAACATCGCCAATGTGATATCTTGAGGATGCAGGTGATCGACGAAATTTGCTACCAGGCCAGAGACATGGAAATGGAGCGGTTTCACGGAGTTGTCATGCGTGCGATTGCACGCTGTCAAGCTCTTCTGGAAGAGGCCCAGCAGCCCCAAGAGCCTCCCAGCGCCAGCAGCTCTGTAGGCGGAGGCGGGTCGGGACACTTGGAGTGAACGGCTGCAAGGGTGGTATGCTGATCACGGAGTCTGAGAAGACCATCGTCCGAAGGCCGGCGGCTCAGCCTTTTAGCTTATATTTTATTATAATTGTATGAATATGTAGGTCGTGAGTGTTTTGGGCCTTGCCGCATGTGGCATTTTAAATTATCCTGAATATGTAAGACAATTATTAAGAACTATTAACCGTTGCCATTGTAACTTTGCCTCAACGGCGAGCAGAGCAAGCGCAGGGACGCCAGAGCGGAGCACGCCGCGGCCGCCTCAATGGCGAGCGACCACGTGGTCAACCTTCTACCATCAATAAATTTTGACCTTGTTTCTTGTCACATTGCTGATTACAACGCAATAAGTAATTACAAATTTGTACACACCTATCAAACTAATATGTGTTCACACTTAGCACCGGGCTATAAAAACTACCCACTCGAAAATTACTTCATAGTTCCTCTCCTGATCACCCACAAAACTGGTTTTTTCTGTCAAGTCGTTCCGCCATGACCGATAGGAGGAGTTTAGGGTGGACATATCACCAGGAAGCAAAGACCAAGGCCGCAGAAGCACTAGAGAGGTCCCGTGGTGAAGCCACAACCGCAGCAGAGATGCCCCGGCGCGCCGCGGAGCCCACGAATGAGCTCTCACGGGCACGCGAGGGCTCTCACAAGCGCATTCGCGGCATCGGCCATCGCGACAAGCCGGTGTACCTGAAGTCCTTCGCCGGCAACTACAACATTCTAACTAGCTTCACTACGCAGAAGGAGCTGGTCAACAGCGTGATGAAGCAGCTCAAGATCAGCGATGCCTCGGTTGACAAGGCGACCAGCCTTGGCAAGCAACTCATGGGTGACAATGCGAAGCTCCTCAAGTTGGTTGCCGAGAAGGAGGAGGAGGCCACCGGCTGGAAGATGTTGCATGAGCAGAGCAGTGCCTCAGAGATGACGCTGAAAGCGGTCGTCGAGGAACTGATGGGTGGCTTGAGGAAGCTCCAGATCGAGCACGAGTAGGAGGGGGAGGAATCTGTGGCTGCTTTCAACCAAAGTCAAGAGGAATTGAAGGAGCTGGAGGATTTCGCCGCCCCGCGATCCATCAACGAGTAGAGACAGTAGCGACCCAGATCATTATCTGCAATTCCCTTCTTCTCTTGCCCCTGTGTCTTCCGGGCTTTGCTGCATGTGACATTTTAAATTATCCGAAATATGTAAGGCAATTATTATCTACGCCATTGTAAATTTGTCATCGTATTATCCGTTGCCATTTTATTTGTGGTTGTATTATCCGTTGCCCTATGTGGCAATTTAAATTAGGGCGGAATACGAGTTGAAAAAACGAACAAAGCAAATGCTGCCATGGGATCACAAGCAAACACCCTCTGTCCAGGTGCTTTAATTAACCCATTAATGGAGAAGTTGTGAGCGAGGCGGGCGGCGGCTGGTGCATGGATGTCAAAGAGCTCGCTTTCTGGTGAGCATGGGCAGCCTGGCTGCTCGCACGTGTCCCGTCGAGCCTGCGAGGTGGACAGGATGCACGCGTCCCGTCGAGCTTACGCGGCGGACTGCTCGCACGCGTCCTGTCGAGCCTACACGGCGGACTTCTCGCGCTCGTCCCATCTAATCAAATAGCTGCACGCATGCACACCGAGTATGGTTAAATTTCGACGCGGTTAATATAATACAATTGTTTGCTATATTAACGTGTCAGCTTTTTGTTTCAAAAAGGACTTCGTTGGCTACTAATGTGTGCGCCTCTTCTCAAACTGGACGATTTTTTTACCACGACATATATGTGCCATGTCATGAAACCATGCCAAGTTTCATGTTTTTTGGGTGACTTTTTGATTTACTGGGATTTAAAAAATAAGATTCCCAATGTTTCAGGACGGCCACAAGTTTGTAATTCATTCCCATTCCTTAAATGAGACCTAAACATGCACCCAATTACACATGTACGATTTCCCACCCATTTTGCTTCACTGGAGCATGTGCTTGTAGTTCAAATTTGAACTATGGACTACATTAAATGCGTAGAAAACTTAGTAATTAGTAATATATATACAATCGCTAAACGAACCCTGGACAGTTTCAAATTTCAGTCCGACACTCATGTTATTCTATGTTGCTTGTAGAAAACAAAGTTCAAGGCGAGAAGAGGTAGCGATTATCGTTTCACCCACAAGAGGGGCATGTTTCCCTACCGGAACCACGAGGGTTGTGACAGGCTTCGGTTTGTAAAAGGCTTGTAACATAGCTTCGCCCAAATTGGACAATTATATGTACCATGTAGTGACACCATGCCAAGTTTCATTATTTCCTGGTGAGTTTTGGATTTATAGAGATTTAAAAACTGAGATTCGCAATGTTTGTGGCCAAGCCAGGACAGCGAGACTGTTGAATTCTTTCCCATTCGTTCCATGGGACCTAACCATGCACCCCAAGGAAACACAAGGCTTATTTGAGAGAAGCTCCGATTTTTGTAAGAGGTTTGTAATAAAGCTTGGCCTAAATTGGACACTATTTTTACCACGACATATATGTTCCATGACATGACACCATGCCACCTTTGATGACTTTCTGGTGAGATTAGGATTTACGGGGATTTAGAAACCAAGATTCCAAATGCTTGAGGACGAGCCAGGATGCGGGTACGGTTGTAATTCGTTCCCATTCCTGGCATGGAACCTAAACATGCACCCAAGGACACATGTACAAATTTTCTAGCCATTTTGGTGAATTGGAGCATGAATTTGAAGTTTAGATTTGAATTATGGACATTAAATGCCTCGGAAACTCAATTACTGTATAAAAAGGCCAAACGAACCCTGGATAAGTTTAAATTTCAGCACGGATATCATGTCGTTCCATGTTGCCCGTAGAAGAAAATACAAGGCGAAAAGAGGCAGTGATTACGTTTCACCCACAAGGGGGACATGTTTCCCTATTGGAACCATGAGGCTTCTTTGATAGAAGCTCTGGTTTGTAAGAGGCTTGTAATAAAACTTGCGCCATAATGGACGAAAAAATTCCTCGACGTATAAGTGCCATGTCATGACACCATGCCAGGTTTCATGAATTTTGGCTTAGTTTTGGATTTATGGGGATTTAAAAACCGAGATTCTTCTCACGAAATATTTTCAAATAGCACATGGTTCACTCACGAAAGCTGATATTCAATGAAAATTTTGTGGAAGCCATATTTTAAAGTTTCATAAAAATCTGAAAAAAATGTGGTATGTTAAGAAGGTGATGTTTTATTGCGACACAAAATTTCAAGTTAAAAAACATTACGAGATGTGAGCTATGAAAAAGACAAATTCAGCCCTGAATAGTGACATTACTATTCGGCACTATTCAATGCTGATTTTGTCTTTTTCATAGCTCACATCTCGTAATGTGTTTCAACTTGAAATTTTGTGTGGCAATAAAACATCATCCTCTTAACATCCTGCATTTTTCAATTTTTTTTGAAACTTCAAAACATCTTTTTCTCATGGTTTTCACCGGTTTCCACCGAATGTTGGTTTCCGTATGATATCCCCCCGGCCCCCCCTGATGTGCACGCGATCTGAGTCGTGCGTTCTGATTGGCCAGAACCCAAACCCCACGGATCGTACATGTGCATCATTGGATGCTCCCAGATCGAACGGCAACCGTGAGCCCTTTCGACAACACATGCAGTACATGGGTAAGCACTGTGCTCATGCGTCGTGTAGCTCACGCTTCCCTCTCTACTAGGTTTTCATTCAAAACGGGCTACCGTTTCTCGCCACTCCTCTCATCAGTTTCCTGCCTCTTCTCCCATCGTTTTCCTGCTACTAGTGTCAGTGCTCATTGAAGGCTAGCGGCGACACACCGGCCATGTAAAATATCCCACACAGTTTCTAAAAGCACAATAGTGTGTGATAGGAGGGAGTAGGTCCCATAGGGTGACCAGCGTGAAACGCCTTAAAGGCAAGGAGGCAATTCTTATCAGCAAGGGCCAGCTTCCCATCTGCAAGCCTAGTCGAATAGAACGCAGAAGTTAAGCGTGCTCGGGCTCTATAGTGACCTATCATGGCAGTTATATAAACCTTGGGATCCTTGTTTTGCTAATTTCTAGACTATGTTTTTATGGGTTATTTTTTGCTCTAAAAAAACTAAAAAATGATTGACTGGACATGTCATGGTGATTATATAAACCTACTATGTTTTTGTGGGTTATTTATTTTCTCTAAAAAAATAAAGAATGATTGACTTGACCTATCATAGCAATTATATAAACCTTTTTTTCAGGTTGCATGCATGGTATAGGGGGCAGGGTGTTCTTCTCGAGCATGTCTCCCTTGTGCGGCTTATAGACGCGGCACATATCTGTGTGCTCCCCGAGGCATAGATACTATCCTTTACCGACAATTAGGGGCCCACACAATCTATCCCTTTGACACAACAACGAGAAGGGTTTAACCATGATGGTTTCCTATTGATACTAGTAAGGTACACGTGCATTGCACGCATGAGATTTGGTAACCAAATTATGAATACATACATGCATGATGTAGATGTTCGTTTAATTATTATAGTTCATATCATCCAAAATCAATTAGTTTTATAAAAAAACTATTTTAAGATTCATGGAATTGTGCATTGTAAAGGTAAAAACAAAAAGTGACAATTCATTTAGAAAAAAGTTTGGGCAATTAAGATATGGAAGATTCTAGACAACAAAGGAGAAGTGCTTATGTTTTGAGGTTTGTGCATTATGCTTAAGTTCAACCATGGAGTCTTCTAGATTGTACATGTGGCAGAATCTGGTGGAATGTAGATGATATCCAACGGCTAGTAATGCTCAGATTTGCCATCTCTGTACAGCCGGATTGGCTTCATCCAACGACCAACTTTCAAAGTTATTCGCACACTATATAGGTGCGTAGATGTATAGATATATAGATATATATATAGATGTGTCCCATGCTAGATAAAATAAAGTTTGAGCGCATGCGCGGGACGACCCCCCTCCCCCCGCACCGCCGCCTCAAAGTTGGGAAACTAACATTGTACGTATTGAACCAGGCTTGGAGTCGGGTACGGTGTTCGGTTTGTAATGTAGTTGGTGGCCCATCGAAGTTGTGCATTTGAGATTTAAACACATCATACACCACCGTACCCATACATATTTTCGGGCCGCATGCAGTGTATACGAGGTCTTTTGATCGACCACGTCTCCCTTGTGCGGTTTTTTGTGACGACACAGATATCTGTTGGCTCCCCGAGTGTATATATATCATCCCTTCGACCGATAATGAGGGGTATGTGTTGGCCATGAATGGATTCCTCCTAGTTCGTGTTAGGGCTGGTCACCTTCACATGTTGCTCAACCAAAGCTCAAGCTCATGCGTTGTCAGGATTCCCTCCCACATGCTCGAATTGCTGGGTTCGACCTACATCAAACCCTGTGTATCTTGTCCTTAACTACCTTGCCTTCATGGTTGTTGTCTGTATCGAGAGGTAGGCACCACATCTAAATTGTACATTATTCTATATTGAAAACACACATCACCCCTTCCCAACATACATCATTTTGGGCCGCATGCAAGACGTGCTAATTTTGTGGTCCCTCTCGTGCGATTTTTATGATGGTTCAATCTATTAGCCCAAGCGGTTTATCGACAACAACAATTGTCATTTGACCAAATGATAGATTCATTGGTCCATCTTATGGTAGGTCATGGCGACATGCATGTATGACCAAAGTATCGATCATTACGTGCATCCGTCCCGCTGACACGAAGTGGGAGGTGGTGGGCCAAGAATCCTAGCTAGGTATGACATTATATCATTATATACGGGTTTGCGAGGCAGGTGCCACCAAAGTTATGCATTGTGTATTTAAAGTTTTAAACATCCCCAATATTCCTACATATATTTGGCCACTTTCAGGTGGTTCTTGACTTCTAGTCCCTCTCATCGATCTTCAGCGATGCGCCCAACCGTGGGCCCACGCGGTCAAAGTTGTGCATTGGAATTTTGAACATCACAGACCACCCTTTTCACTCATATATATTTGGGCCACATGCTGGTGTGGCTGTCTTTTGACCCTCTCTAATGTTATTTTTTGCTGCAAATACTCTAATGACGCTAAATGGACACGGGTATAATATATTAACTGTGTGTGATACAAGTGTGCTGTGAATCACCACGCCTGTGCAAGTGCGAGCAAATTAAGGTGGAGGTACTGGCTCAACCATGTGCGATGCAAGTGTGCTAAAATCACCACGACTGCGCAAGCGCGAGCAAATTAAGGTGGAGGTACTGGCTCAACCGTGTGTGATGCAAGTGCGCTGAAATCACCACGACCGCGCAAAGCGCGAGCAAAGGGGTGGAGGTACTGGCTCAACCGTGTGCGATGCAAGTGCGCTGAAATCACCACGACCGCGCAAGCGCGAGCTAAGGGTGGAGGTACTGGCTTAATTAACCATGTGCGATGCAAGTGCGCTATAAAACCACCACATGTGCAAGCTAAAGGCGGGTAAGTTTATTTGAAATTAGGACGAACCATGTGCGATAGACCAGCTAGCTAGAAATATAAAAAACAAACAACCCGCCTTGAGCGTTGCAAAAATCGGCGGTTTCGCGCCACCTTTCCTTATTATCATACACGCATATTGTTATTGGATCTTGCATGATCTTGGGTACTCCCTCCCCGCATCAATTCCTTTACCCAAATTTTAGTAGTCGATGTACTTCAACCATCGCTCACACTCCTCCAGCACCGACCTTATAGTAAAATTGCAGTAGCCGAGGCATTTGAACCGTCGCCCTCCCTCGTCCACCACCATCTCCACCCGCCATTACTAAAATTTTCAATAGCCGCGGTGTATCCTCAAACACCAACCCCCCTCCCCAGTGCCCCGCCTGCCCCCCTCCCCCTCTCAAACCCTAGCTCGTGGCCGCCGTTGGCACCGCCGCCTACCCCTGC
>NC_057800.1:91791922-91811464 GCF_018294505.1 Triticum aestivum
CATTCCTCCTAGCTTAGATAATAAAGTTCAGGTTACCCAGCGATTCCCATACCATCGCCCCACTCCCTTGAGTTTTTAGATGAGGCCTGCGGTGTCCCTCCCCGTCAAATCCACATCCCCTGCTCCAAATTGTCGCAGCCTAAGATCAACCATGTATCCCGGGGAGCCCGACGAGCGTTCGTCCAAGAAGAGGTTTATCATGGCCTCTCCGGTAGACGTTGGCGAGGTGGCCGCCGTTCACCCCAACCTGTCGATCCTGGAGCAACATGTCACGCGGAAGCCGGCAAAGACGTTGACTACGTTGCCATGCCGAAGGCTTCATGTCAGCGGGCTAGCGTATTATTGTATCTCGGGAAAGCTGGCTACGATATCAAGCTCGTCCACAACGACGGCTTCATGCGGGCCATGTCACAGGTTAAGTGGTCCATCCCCAACCCCTCTGGTTCAACCGCCATCGATCTCTTCGACGGCCCTGCCGCTGATCTCCTCCGCCAAGTGGTCAAGGATTTGCGAGCTTTATACGCCATCGAGCCCATTTTGTCATTTCTGAAGGACACGTTCTACGTCGGCGGCTTGGGATCCTCAATTGCCAAGTCAGATCTCATCGACCATGACCACGAGGAGGGCACCCATGAAGGTTCTTCCAAGGTGAAACAACCCATCTGTGACATCAGAGAGCGCACCATGGGTCTGTGCTCTTCCAACTGGAAGGATCCCGTCCATCAAATGTGAGGCAACATTCTATCGGCAAATCTTACCTTTTCTAGCTTGCCAACGCATACCCTTTGTTGTAGTAGCATTTGCCGTGCGGTGCTTTAACTGTGTCGTGTTTAATTATTTCAGTTATGCAAAAATGTATTGTTCAATAGGGCTATGTGATGTTTAAGTATGAATTGTCCACTTCAGTTTCACGAATGGCTATATTTGGTTGTTTATAGTGATTAGATGCCTTGTTTATTTGTATTTGGTTGTTAGGTTGGTTGGAGTGAACATTTTTCCAGTTATCGAGTAGATGCCTTGTTTATCTGTATTTGGTTCTTAGTTTGGTTGTAGTGAGCATTTATCCAGTTATCAAGCAAATGCCTTGTTTATCTGTATTTGGTTGTTAGGTTGCTTTTTTTAGCATTTGTCCAGTTATCGAGCAGATGCCTTGTTTATCTGTATTTGGTTGTTAGGTTGCTTTTTTTAGCATTTGTCCAGTTGTCAAGCAGATGCCTTGTTTATCTTTATCTGCTTGTTAGGTTGGTTGCAGTTGATACGTCTCCAATGTATCTATAATTTTTTATTGTTCCATGCTATTATATTATCTGTTTTGGATGTTTAATGGGCTTTCATATACCTTTTTATATTATTTTTGGGACTAACCTACTAACCAAAGGCCCAGTGCAAATTATTGTTTTTTTGCCTATTTCAGTGTTTCACAGAAAAGGAATATCAAACGGAATCCAAACGGAATGAAACCTTCAGGAGAGTTATTTTTGGAATAAACGTGATCTAGGATACTTGGAGTGGACGTCAAGAAAGAAGCAAGGAGGCCACGAGGCAGGGAGGCGCGCCCAGGGGTAGGCGCGCCCCCCACCCTCGTGGGCCCCTCGCAGCTCCACCGACGTACTTCTTCCTCCTATATATACCCATACACCCCGAAAACATCCAGGAGCTCCACGAAACCCTATTTCCACCGCCGCAACCTTCTGTACCCATGAGATCCCATATTGGGGCCTTTTCTTGTGCTCTGTCGGAGGGGGAATCGATCACGGAGAGCTTCTACATCAACACCATAGCCTCTCCGATGATGTGTGAGTAGTTTACCATAGACCTTCGGGTCCATAGTTATTAGTTAGATGGCTTCTTCTCTCTCTTTGGATCTCAATACATAGTTCTCCATGGTTCTCTTGGAGATCTATTCGATGTAATTCTTTTTGCGGTGTATTTGCCGAGATCTGATGAATTGTGGGTTTATGATCAAGATTATCTATGAACAATATTTGATTCTTCTCTGAAATCTTTTATGCATAATTTAAATATCTTTGCAAGTCTCTTCGAATTATCAGTTTGGTTTGGCCTACTAGATTGATCTTTCTTGCAATAGGAGAAGTGCTTAGCTTTGGGTTCAATCTTGCGGTATCCTTTCCTAGTGACAGTAGGGGCAGCAAGGCACATACTGTATTGGTTCCATCGAGTATAAAAGATGGGGTTTATATCATATTGCTTGAGTTTATCCCTCTACATCATGTCATCTTGCCTAATGTGTTACTCTGTTCTTATGAACTTAATACTCTAGATGCATGCTGGATAGCGGTCGATGTATGGAGTAATAGTAGTAAATGCAGAATTGTTTCGGTCTACTTGTCACAGACGTGATGCCTATATACACGATCATGCCTAGATATTCTCATAACTATGCGCTTTTCTATCAATTGCTCGACAGTAATTTGTTCAGCCACCATAGAATTTGCTATCTTGAGAGAAGCCACTAGTGAAACCTATGGCCCCCAGGTCTATTCTCCATTATATTATCCTCCCGTCAACAAGCTATTTCTGTCGCCGTTTATTTTGCAATCTTTATTTTCCAATCTATACAACAAAAATACCAAAAAATATTTATCTTATTATCTTTATCAGATCTCACTTTCATAAGTGACCGTGAAGGGATTGACAACCCCTTTATCGCATTGGTTGCGAGGTTCTTATTTGTTTGTGCAGGTACGAGGGACTTGCGTGTAGTCTCCTACTGGATTGATACCTTGGTTCACAAAAACTGAGGGAAATACTTACGCTACTGTGCTACATCACCCTTTCCTCTTCAAGGGAAAACCAACGCAAGCTCAGGAGGTAGCAAGAAGGATTTCTGGCGCCATTGTCTGGGAGATCTACACACAAGTCAAGACATACCAAGTACCCATCACAAACTCTTATCCCTCACATTACATTATTTGCCATTTTCCTCTCGTTTTCCTCTCCCCCACTTCACCCTTGCCGTTTTATTCGTCCTCTTTTCCGTTCGCCTTCTTTTCCGCCCGTCTCTTTTTGCTTGCTTCTTGCTTGCTTGTGTGTTGGATTGATTGTTTATCACGATGACTCAAGATAATACTAAATTGTGTGACTTCTCCAATACCAACAATAATGATTTTATTAGCACTCCGATTGCTCCTCTTACCGATGCTGAATCTTGTGAAATTAATACTGCTTTGCTGAAATCTTGTCATGAAAGATCCGTTTTCTGGCCTTCCTAGTGAAGATGCCACTAGCCATCTAAACAGCTTTGTTGATTTATGTGATATGCAAAATAAGAAAGATGTGGATAATGATATTGTTAAGTTGAAGCTATTTCCGTTTTCTCTTAGAGATCATGCTAAAACTTGGTTTTCTTCTTTGCCTAAAAATAGTATTGATTCATGGAATAAGTGCAAAGATGCTTTTATCTCTAATTATTTTCCTCCCACTAAGATCATCTCTCTTAGAAACGATATCATGAATTTTAAGCAACTTGATCATGAGCATGTTGCACAAGCTTGGGAGAGGATGAAACTAATGATACATAATTGCCCTACTCATGGATTAAACTTATGGATGATCATACAAAAAATTTATGCTGGATTGAATTTTGCTTCTAGAAATCTTTTAGATTCGGCCGTGGGAGGCACTTTTATGGAAATCACTTCAGGAGAAGCTACTAAACTCCTAGATAATATTATGGTTAATTATTCTCAATGGCACACTGAAGGATCTACTAGTAAAAAGGTTCATGCTATAGAAGAAATTAATGTTTTGAGTGGAAAGATGGATGAACTTATGAAATTGTTTGCTAATAAGAGTGTTTCTTCTGATCCTAATGATATGCCTTTGTCTACTTTGATTGAGAATAATAATGAATCTATGGATGTGAATTTTATTGGTAGGAACAATTTTGGTAACAACGCGTATAGAAGAAAATTTAATCCTAGGCCGTTTCCTAGTAATTCCTTTAATAATTATGGTAATTCCTACAACAACTCTTATGGAAATTTTAATAAGATGCCCTCTGAATTTGAGACTAGTGTTAAAGAATTTATGATTTCGCAAAAGAATTTCAATGCTTTGCTTGAAGAAAAATTGCCTAAGATTGATGAGTTGGCTAGGAACGTGGATAGAATTTCTCTTGATGTTGATTCTCTAAAACTTAGATCTATTCCACCTAAGCATGATATGAATGAGTCTCTCAGAGCCATGAGAATTTCCATTGATGAATGCAAAGAAAGAACCGCTAGGATGCGTGCTAAAAAGGATTGCTTTATAAAAGCGTGTTCTTCTAGTTTTCACGATAATAAGGATGAAGATCTAAAAGTGATTGATGTGTCCCCTATTAAATTTTTGTTTTGCAATATGAATCTTGATAATGATGGGACTGGAGATGAGTCAACTTTAGCCAAAAGGCGTCCCAATGATTCGGAGTTTTTAGATCTTGATGCAAAAATTGATAAAAGTGGGATTGAAGAGGTCAAAACTTTACATATAAATAAACTCACTATTCTGGATTTCAAGGAATTTAATTATGATAATTTCTCTTTGATATATTGTATTTCCTTGTTGCAATCCGTGCTAAATTCTCCTCATGCTTATGATCAAAATAAAGCTTTTACCAAACATATCGTTGATGCTTTAATGCAATCTTATGAAGAAAAGCTTGAACTAGAAATTTCTATCCCTAGAAAAATTTATGATGAGTGGGAACCTACTATTAAAATTAAAATTAAAGATCATGAATGCTATGCTTTATGTGATTTGGGTGCTGGTGTTTCCATGATTCCAAAAAAATTGTGTGATGTGTTAGGTTTCCGTGAATTTGATGATTGTTCTTTAAATTTGCATCTTGCGGATTCCACCATTAAGAAACCTATGGGAAGGATTAATGATTTTCTTATTGTTGCAAATAGTAATTATGTGCCCGTAGATTTCATTGTTCTTGATACAGATTGCAATCCTACATCTCCTATTATTCTTGGTAGACCCTTCCTAAGAACGATTGGTGCGATTATTGATATGAAAGAAGGAAACATTAGATTCCAATTTCCGTTAAGGAAAGGCATGGAACACTTTTCTAGAAAGAAAATTAAATTACCTTATGAATATATTATGATAGCCACTTATGGATTGCATACCAAAGATGACAATACCTAGATATATTCTTGTTTTTATGCCTAGCTAGGGGCATTAAACGATAGCGCTTGTTGGGAGGCAACCCAATTTTATTTTTGTTTCTTGCTTTTTGGTTTTTTTAGTAATAAATAATTCGTATAGATTCTGTTTAGATATGGTTTTATGCTTTTAATTAGTGTTTGTGCCAAGTAGAACCTTTGGGAAGACTTGGGAGAAGCTTATGTGATCTTGCTGTAAAAAACAGAAACTTTAGCGCTCACGAGTTTGCTGCCATTTTTTACTGGAGAGCACGATTAGGTTGATTCTTTTTGCATATGATTAATATACAAATTACTCACGTCCACAAATTTATTTAAGAATTTTTGGGGTTACATAAGTATTCTAAACCTACAGATTACTACAGACTGTTCTGTTTTTGACAGATTCTGTTTTTCATGTGTTGTTTGCTTATTTTGATGAATATATGGCTAGTATCAGGGGATATGAACTGTAGAGAAGTTGGAATACAGTAGGTTTAACACCAATATAAATAAATAATGAGTTCATTACAGTACCTTGAATTAGTGGTTTGTTTTCTTATACTAACGGAACTCATGAGATTTTCTGTTGAGTTTTGTGTTGTGAAGTTTTCAAGTTTTGGGTAAAGATTTGATGGATTCTGGAATAAGGAGTGGCAAGAGCCTAAGCTTGGGGATTCCCAAGGAACCCCAAGGTAAAATTCAAGGACAACCAAAAGCCTAAGCTTGGGGATCCCCCGGAAGGCATCCCCTCTTTCGTCTTCGTCCATCGGTAACTTTACTTGATGCTATATTTTTATTCACCACATGATATGTGTTTTGCTTGGAGCGTCTTGTATGATTTTAGTATTTGATTTTTATTTTACCACAATCATCCTTGCTATACACACATTTTGGAGAGACTCACATGAATCAGAATTTATTAGAATACTCTATGTGCTTCACTTATATCTTTTGAGCTAGATAATTTTGCTCTACTGCTTCACTTATATCTTTAAGAGCACGGTGGTGGTTTTATTTTATAGAAATTATTGATCTTTCATGCTTCACTTATACTCCCTCCGTTCCTTGATATAAGGTGTATAGATTTTTGAGGGAAAAAAATCCAAAATATAAGGTGTATTACGTTGCACCACTCGTTTGGATGATTTTTTTAGGGATTAGATTGCATTTCCTTATATCATGCAAGCTCCTCTATTTTCTCATGTCAATTAGTCAGGAGTAATCTCGCCCAAAACTTGTGAAATATTCCCTCCACATGCATTCTTTAATTACCATGCCAGAAACTATACACCCTATATTTAGGAACGGGGGGAGTATCATTTTGAGAGTCCTTTAGAACAGCATGATAATTTGCTTTGATTATAAAATTAGTCCTAATATAATAGGCATCCAAGATAGGTATAATAAAAACTATCATAAAAATTGCATTGAATACTATGAGAAGTTTGATACTTGATGATTGTTTTGAGATATGAAGATGGTGATATTAGAGTCATGCTAGTTGAGTAGTTGGGAATTTTAGAAATACTTGTTCTAAAGTTTGTGATTCCCGTAGCATGCACGTATGGTGAACCGTTATGTGAAGAAGTCGGAGCATGATTTATTTATTGATTGTATTCCTTATGAGTGGCGGTCGGGGACGAGCGATGGTCTTTTCCTACCAATCTATCCCCCTAGGAGCATGCGCGTAGTACTTTGTTTTCATAACTAATAGATTTTTGCAATAAGTATGTGAGTTCTTTATGACTAATGTTGAGTCCATGGATTATACACACTCTCACCCTTCCACCATTGCTAGCCTCTCTAGTACCGCGCAACTTTCACCGGTACCATAAACCCATCATATACCTTCCTCAAAACAGCCAACATACCTACCTATTATGGCATTTCCATAGCCATTCCAAGATATATTGCCATGCAACTTACCACTGTTCCATTTGTTATGACACGCTTCATCATTGTCATTTTGCTTTGCATTATCATGTAGTTGACATCGTATTTGTGGCAAAGCCATCGTTCATAATTTTTCATACATGTCACTCATGACTCTTTGCACATCCCGGTACACCGCCGGAGGCATTCACATAGAATCATATATTGTTCTAAGTATCGAGTTGTAAGTAAATAAAAGTGTGGTGATCATCATTATTAGAGCATCGTCCCATGTGAGGAAAGGATGATGGAGACTATGATTCCCCCACAAGTCGGGATGAGACTCCGGACAAAAAGAAAAAAGACTATAAAAAAGAGAAGGCCCAAAAAAGAAAAAAATGAGAGAAAAAGAGAGAAGGGACAATGTTACTATCCTTTTACCACACTTGTGCTTCAAAGTAGCACCATGATCTTCATGATAGAGAGTCTCCTATGTTGTCACTTTCATATACTAGTGGCAAATTTACATTATAGAACTTGGCTTGTATATTCCAATGATGGGCTTCCTCAAAATGCCCTAGGTCTTCGTGAGAAAGAAAGTTGGGTGCACACCCACATAGTTCTTTTGTTGAGCTTTCATACACTTATAGCTCTAGTGCATCTGTTGCATGGCAATCCCTACTCACTCACATTGATATCTATTGATGGGCATCTCCATGGCCCATTGATACGCCTAGTTGATGTGAGACTATCTTCTCCTTTTTGTCTTCTCCACAACCACCATTCTATTCCACCTATAGTGCTATGTCCATGGCTCACGCTCATGTATTGCATGAAGATTGAAAAAGTTTGAGAACATCAAAAGTATGAAACAATTGCTTGCCTTGTCATCAGGGTTGTGCATGATTTAAATATTTTGTGTGGTGAAGATGGAGCATAGCCAGACTATATGATTTTGTAGGGATAACTCTCTTTGGCCATGTTATTTTGAGAAGACATGATTGCTTTGCTAGTATGCTTTAAGTATTATTATTTTTATGTCAATATTAAACTTCTATCTTGAATCTTTCAGATCTGAACATTCATGCCACAATAAATAAAATTACATTGAGAATTATGCTAGGTAGTATTCCACATCAAAAATTCTGTTTTTATCATTTACCTACTCGAGGACGAGCAGGAATAAAGCTTGGGGATGCTTGATACGTCTCCAACATATCTACAATTTTTTTTCGTTCCATGCTATTATATTATCTATTTTGGATGTTTAATGGGCTTTAATATACCTTTTTATATTATTTTTGGGACTAACCTAGTAACCAAAGGCCCAGTGCAAATTACTGGTTTTTGCCTATTTCAGTGTTTCACAGAAAAGGAATATCAAACGGAATGAAACCTTCAGGAGAGTTCTTTTTGGAACAAACGTGATCCAGGAGACTAGGAGTGGACGTCAAGAAAGAAGCAAGGAGGCCACGAGGCAGGGAGGCGCGCCCAGGGGGTAGGTGAAGGAAATATGCCCTAGATGCAATAATAAAGTTGTTATTTATATTTCCTTATATCATGATAAATGTTTATTATTCATGCTAGAATTGTATTAACCGGAAGCTTAGTACATGTGTGAATACATAGACAAACAGAGTGTCACTAGTTTGCCTCTACTTAACTAGCTCATTGAATCAATGATGGTTATGTTTCCTAACCGTAGACATGAGTTGTCATTTGATTAACGGGATCACATCATTAGAGAATGATGTGATTGACTTGACCCATCCGTTAGCTTAGCACGATGATCGTTTAGTTTGTTGCTATTGCTTTCTCCATAACTATACATGTTCCTATGACTATGAGATCATGCAACTCCCGAATACCAGAGAAACACTTTGTGTGCTAACAAACGTCACAACATAACTGGGTGATTATAAAGGTGCTCTACAGGTGTCCCCAATGGTGTTTGTTGAGTTGGCATGGATCAAGATTAGGATTTGTCACTCCTATTATCAGAGAGGTATCTCTGGGCCCTCTCGGTAATGTACATCACTATAAGCCTTGCAAGCAATGTAGCTAATGAGTTACGGGATGTAGCATTACAGAATGAGTAAAGAGACTTGCCGGTAACGAGATTGAGCTAGGTATTTAGATACCGACGATTGAATCTCTAGCAAGTAACATACCGATGACAAAGGGAACAACGTATGTTGTTATGCGGTTTGACCGATAAAGATCTTTGTAGAATATGTAGGAGCCAATATGAGCATCCAGGTTCCGCTATTGGTTATTGACCGGAGACGTGTCTCGGTCATGTCTACATATTTCTCGAACCCGTAGGGTCCGCACGCTTAACATTCGGTGACGATCGGTATTATGAGTTTATGTGATTTGATGTACCGAAGGTAGTTCGGAGTCCCGGATATGATCATGGACATGATGAGGAGTCTCGAAATGGTTGAGACATAAAGATTAATATATTGGACAACTATATTCGGTTACCGTAAGAGTTCCGGGTGATTTTGGAGAAAACCGGAGTGCTGGAGGGTTACTGGAACCCCCCGGGAGAAGTAATCGGCCACATGGGCCTTAGTGGAGAGAGAGATGGCAGGCCAGGGCAGGCCGCCACCCCCCCCCTCTAGTTTGAATTGGACTAGGGAAGGGGGGTGGCGCCCCTCTTTCCTTCTCCCTCTCCTCCTTCCTTTCCCCCTCCTAGTAGGAGTAGGAAAGGGGGGTCCTACTCCTACTAGGAGGAGGACTCCTCCTCCTGGCACGCCCTGCAAGGGCCGGCCGGCCTCCCCCTTGCTCCTTTATATACGGGGGCAGGGGGCACCCTAGGACACACAAGTTCATTGTTCCAAGCTGGTGCGGTGCCCCCCTCCACCATAATCCACATCGATCATATCGTAGCGGTGCTTAGGCGAAGCCCTACGTCGGTAGCAACATCATCACCGTCATCACGCCATCGTGCTGACGGAACTCTCATGTAAAGCTCTGCTGGATCAGAGTTCGTGGGACGTCATCGAGCTGAACATGTGCTGAACTCGGAGATGTCGTATGTCCGGTACTTGGATCGGTCGGATTGTGAAGACGTACGACTACATCAACCGCGTTCTCATAATGCTTCCGCTTATGGTCTATGAAGGTACATGGACGATACTCTCCTCTCTCGTTGCTATGCATCACCATGATCTTGCGTGTGCATAGGAATTTTTTGAAATTACTATGTTCCCCAACAGTGGAATCCGAGCCAGGTTTATGCGTAGATGTTATATGCACGAGTAGAATACAAAGGAGTTGTGGGCGTGGGTATATACATATTGCTTGTTGTCACTAGTTTATTCTTGATTCAGCGGCATTGTTGGATGAAGCGGCCCAGACCGACATTATGCGTACGCTTACGCGAGACTGGTTCTACCGACGTGCTTCGCACACAGGTGGCTAGTGGGTGCCTGTTTCTCTAGCTTTAGTTGAATCGGATTCAATGAACAAGGTTCTTTCTGAAGATCAAAAAGCAATCACTATACCGCATTGTGGTTTTTGATGCGTAGGTAAGAACGGTTCTTGCTCTGCCCGTAGCAGCCACATAAAACTTGCAACAACAAAGTAGAGGACGTCTAACTTGTTTTTGCAGGGCATGTCGTGATGTGATATGGTCAAGGCATGATGCTATATTTTATTGTATGAGATGATCATGTTTTTTGTAACGGAGTTATCGGCAACTGGCAGGAGCCATATGGTTGTCGCTTTATTGTATGCAATGCAATCGCCCTGTAATTGCTTTACTTTATCACTAAACGGCAGCGATAGTCGTAGAAGCAATATTTGGCAAGACGACAACGATGCTACGATGGATATCAAGGTGTTGCACCAGTGACGATGGTGATCATGACGGTGCTTTAGAGATGGAGATCAAAGGCACAAGATGATGATGGCCATATCATATCACTTATATTGATTGCATGTGATGTTTATCTTTTATATATCTTATTTTGCTTAGTTCGACGGTAGCATTATAAGATGATCTCTCACTAAATTTCAAGGTATAAGTGTTCTCCCTGAGTATGCACCGTTGCCAAAGTTCGTCGTGCCAAGACACCACGTGATGATCGGGTGTGATAAGCTCTACGTTCACATACAACGGGTGCAAGCCAGTTTTGCACACGCAGAAATACTCGGGTTAAACTTGATGAGCCTAGCATATGCTGATATGGCCTCGGAACACTGAGACCGAAAGGTCGAGCGTCAATCATATAGTAGATATGATCAATATAGTGATGTTCACCATTGAAAACTACTCCATTTCACGTGATGATTGGTCATGGTTTAGTTGATTTGGATCACGTGATCACTTAGATGATTAGACGGATGTGTATCTAAGTGGGAGTTCTTAAGTAATATGACTAATTGAACTTTAATTTATCATGAACTTAGTCCTGATAGTATTTGCATAACTATGTTGTAGATCAATAGCTCGTGATGTAGCTCCCCGTTTATTTTGATATGTTCCTAGAGAAAAACTAAGTTGAAAGATGTTAGTAGCAATGATGCGGATTGGATCCGTGATCTAAGGATTATCCTCATTGCTGCATAGAAGAATTATGTCCTTGATGCACCGCTAGGTGACAGACCGATTGCAGGAGCAGATACAGATGTTATGAACGTTTGACAAGCTCGATATGATGACTACTTGATAGTTTAGTGCACCATGCTTTACGGCTTAGAATCGGGGCTTCAAATATGTTTTGAATGCCACGAAGCATATGGGATGTTCCAAGAGTTGAAATTGGTATTTCAGACTCATGCCCATGTCGAAAGGTATCAGACCTTTGACAAGCACTTTGCCTACAAGATGGAGGAGAATAGCTCAGCTAGTGAGCATGTGCTCAGAATGTCTGAGTACTACAATCACTTGAATCAAGTGGAAGTTAATCTTCCAGATAAGATAGTGATTGACAGAGTTCTCTAGTCACTATCACCAAGTTACTAGAACTTCGTGATGAACTATAATATGCAAGGGATAAAGGAAACGATTCCCATGCTCTTCGTGATGCTGAAATCGACGAAGGTAGAAATCAAGAAAAGCATCAAGTGTTGATGGTTGACAAGACCACTAGTTTCAAGAAAAGGGCAAAGGGAAGAAGGGGAACTTCAAGAAGAACGGCAAGCAAGTTGCTGCTCAAGTGAAGAAGCCCAAGTCTGGACCTAAGCCTGAGACTAAGTGCTTCTACTGCAAAGGGACTAGTCACTGGAAGCAGAACTGCCCCAAGTATTTGGCAGATAAGAAGGATGGCAAAGTGAACAAAGGTATATTTGATATACATGTTATTGATGTGTACTTTACTAGTGTTTATAGCAACCCCTCAGTATTTGATACTAGTTCAGTTGCTAAGATTAGTAACTCGAAACGGGAGTTGCAGAATGAACAGAGACTAGTTAAGGGTGAAGTGACGATGTGTGTTGGAAGTGATTCCATGATTGATATGATCATCATCGCACACTCTCTATACTTTCGGGATTAGTGTTGAACCAAAATAAATGTCATTTGGTGTTTGCATTAAGCATGAATATGATTTGATCATGTTTATTGCAATACGGTTATTCATTTAAAGTCAGAGAATAATTGTTGATCTGATTACATGAATAAAACCTTCAATGGTCATACACCCAAGTTGAATGGTTTATAGAATCTTGATCGTAGTGATACACATATTCATATATTGAAGCCAAAAGATGCAAAGTTAATAATGATAGTGCAACTTATTTGTGGCACTGCCATTTAGGTCATATTGGTGTAAAGCGCATGAAGAAAATCCATGCTGATGGGCTTTTGGAATCACTTGATTATGAATCAGTTGATGCTTGTGAACCATGACTCATGGGCAAGATGACTAAGACTCCGTTATCCGGAACAATGGAGCGAGCAACAAACTTGTTGGAAATAATACATACTGATGTATGCAGTCCGATGAGTGTTGAGCCTCGCAGCAGGTATCATTATTTTCTGACCTTCACAGATGATTTGAGCAAATATGGGTATATCTTCTTGATGAAACATAAATCTGAAGCATTTGAAAAGCTGAAATAATTTTAGAGTGAAGTGGAAAATCATCGTAACAAGAAAATAAAGTTTCTATGATCTGATTGTGGAGGAGAATATTTGAGTTACGAGTTTGGTCTTCATTTGAAACAATGCGGAATAGTTTCGCAACTCACACCACCCGGAACACCACAGCATAATGGTGTGTCCGAACATCGTAATCGTACTTTACTAGATACGGTGCGATCTATGATGTCTCTTACTGATTTACCGCTATCGTTTTGGGGTTATACATTAGAGATAGCTACATTCACGTTAAAAAGGGCACAGTCTAATCCGTTGAGACGACACCATATGAACTATGGTTTGGCTAGAAACCTAAGCTGTCATTTCTTAAAGTTTGGGGTTGTGATACTTATATGAAAAAGTTTCAGCCTGATAAGCTCAAACCCAAATCGGAGAAATGCGTCTTCATAGGATACCCAAAAGAAACTGTTGGGTACACCTTCTATCAAAGATCCGAAGGCAAGTCATTCGTTGCTAAGATGGATCCTTTCTAGAGGAGTTTCTCTCGAAAGAAGTGAGTGGGAGGAAAGTAGAACTTGATGAGGTAACTGTACCTGCTCCCTTATTGGAAAGTAGTTCATCACACAAATCTGTTCCTATGACTCCTACACCAATTAGTGAGTAGGCTAATGATGATGATCATGTAACTTCAGATCAAGTTACTACCGAACCTCGTAGGTCAACCAGAGTGAGATCCGCACCAGAGTGGGACGGTAATCCTGTTCTGGAGGTCATGTTACTTGACCATGACGAACCTACAAACTAGGAGGAAGCGATGATGAGCCCAGATTCCGCAAAATGGTTTGAGGCCATGAAATCTGAGATGGGATCCATGTATGAGAATAAAGTGTGGACTTTGGTTGACTTGCCTGATGATCGGGAAGCCATCGAGAATAAATGGATCTTCAAGAAGAAGACTGACGCTGACGGTAGTGTTACTATCTACAAAGCTCGAATTGTCGCAAAAAAATTTCAACAAGTTCAAGGTGTTGACTACGATGAGATTTTCTCACTCGTGTCGATGCTTAAAAGTCTGTTCGGATCATGTTAGCAGTTGTCGCATTTTATGAAATCTGGCAAATGGATGTCAAAACTGTATTCCTTCATGGATTTCTTAAAAGAAGAGTTGTATATGATGCAACCAAAAGGTTTTGTCGATCCTAAAGGTGCTAACAAAGTGAGCAAGCTCCAGCGATCCATCTATGGACTGGTGCAAGCATCTCGGAGTTGGAATATATGCTTTGATAAAGTGATCAAAGCATATGGTTTTATACAGACTTGCGATGAAGCCTGTATTTACAAGAAAGTGAGTGGGAGCACTACAACATTTCTGATAAGTATATGTGAATGACATATTGTTGATCGGAAATAATGTAAAATTTTCTAGAAAGCATAAAGGAGTGTTTGAAAAGAGTTTTTCAAAGAAAGACCTCGATGAAGCTGCTTACACATTGAGCATCAAGATCTATAGAGATAGATCAAGATGCTTGATAAGTTTTTTCAATGAGTACATACTTTGACAAGATTTTGAAGTAGTTCAAAATGGAACAGTCAAAGAAGGAGTTCTTGCCTGTGTTGCAAGGTGTGAAGTTGAGTAAAGACTCAAAACCCGACCACGGCAGAAAATAGAAAGAGAATGAAAAGTCATTCCCTATGCCTCAGTCATAGGTTCTACAAAGTATGTCATGTTGTGTACCAGACCTATTGTGTACCTCACCATAAGTTTGGCAATAGGGTACAATGGTGATCCAGGAGTGGATCACTGGACAGCAGTCAAAAATATCCTTAGTGGAATAAGGAAATGGTTCTCGGTTATGGAGGTGACAAAGAGTTCGTCTTAAAGAGTTACGTCGATGCAAGATTTGACACTGATCTGGATGACTCTAAGTCTCAATCTAGATACATATTGGAACTGGGAGTGATTAGCTAGAGTAGATCCGTGCAAAGCAGTGTAGACATAGAAAATTTGCAAAATAGATACGGCTCTGAATGTGGCAGACCCGTTGACTAAATTTCTCTCACAAGCAAAACATGATCACTCTTTGGGTGTTAATCACATAGCGATGTGAACTAGATTATTGACTCTAGTAAACCCTTTGGGTGTTAGTCACAGGGAGATGTGAACTAATCACATAAAGATGTGAACTATTGGTGTTAAATCACATGACGATGTGAACTAGATTATTGACTCTAGTGCAAGTGGGAGACTGAAGGAAATATGCCCTAGAGGCAATAGTAAAGTTGTTATTGATATTTCCTTATATCATGATAAATGTTTATTATTCATGCTAGAATTGTATTAACCGAAGACTTAGTACATGTGTGAGTACATAGACAAATAGAGTGTCACTAGTTTGCCTCTACTTAACTAGCTCGTTGAATCAATGATGGTTATGTTTCCTAACCATAGACATGAGTTATCATTTGATTAACGGGATCACATCATTAGAAAATGATGTGATTGACTTAACCCATCCGTTAGCTTAGCACGATGATCGTTTAGTTTGTTGCTATTGCTTTGTCCATAACTATACATGTTCCTATGACTATGAGATCATGCAACTCCCGAATACCGGAGAAACACTTTGTGTGCTACCAAACGTCACAACGTAACTGGGTGATTATAAAGGTGCTCTACAGGTGTCTCCAATGGTGTTTGTTGAGTTGGCATGGATCAAGATTAGGATTTGTCACTCCGATTGTTGGAGAGGTATCTCTGGGCCCTCTCGGCAATGTACATGTAACACCCACAATGTGGCTATATCTCCCATGTGTCGGGGCACGACTTAGAGGCATAGCTGCATGGTAGTTTTGTCGCAAGAGGGGTAATCTTCACACAATCCCATGTACTGAATAAGAAAGGGATACAGAGTTGGCTTACAATCGCCACTTCACACAATACAACAAGTTAAACATACATCATCCAAAGTATAATTAAAGGTCCAACTACGGGACCAAAATAAAGGAAGACAACCCCAAATGCTAGATCCCTGATCGTCCCAACTGGGCTCCACTACTGATCATCAGGAAACGAAACGTAGTAACGACCCAGATCCTCGTCGAACTCCCACTTGAGTTCGGTAGCATCACCTGCACTGGTATCATCGGCACCTGCAACTATTTGGAAGTATCCGTGAGCCACGAGGACTCAGCAATCTCACACCCGTGAGATCAAGACTATTTAAGCTTATGGGTAGGGTAAGGTAAGGAGGTGGAGCTACAGGAAGCACTAAGCATATATGGTGGCAAACCTACGCAAATAAGAGTGAGAAGAGAAGCAACGCAATGGTCGAGAAGCTAGAAGTGATCAAGAAGTGATCCTTAAACTACTTACGTTCAAGCATAACACAAGACCTGTTCACTTCCCGGACTCCGCCAGAAAGAGACCATCATGGCTACACGCGTGGTTGATTCGTTCTAATTAAGTTAAGTGTCAATTTCTCTACAACCGGATATTAACAAATTCCCATCTGCCACATAACCGCGGGCACGGCTCTTGAAAGTTTATACCCTGCATGGGTGTCCCAACTTAGCCCATCACAAGCTCTCACGGTCAAACGAAGGATATTCCTTCTCCCGAAAAGACCCGATCAGTCTCGGAATCCCGGTTACAAGACATTTCGACAATGGCAAAATAAGACCAGCAAGACCGCTCGAATGTGCTGACAAATCCCGATAGGAGCTTCACATATCTTGTTCTCAAGGCACACTGGATGAGCAATCCGTACAACTAAAACAAGCCCTCAAGTTTCCCCGAGGTAGCGCTGCAAGGGGCTCTAGTTTGGACCAACACTCAGAGAAGCACTGGCCCGGGGGTTAAATAAAGATGACCCTTGAGTCCACGGAACCCAAGGGAAAAGGCTTAGGTGGAAAATGTTAAAACCAAGGTTGGGCCTTGCTGAAGGAGTTTTATTCAAAGCGAACTATCAAGGGGTTCCCATAACACCCAGCCGCGTAAGGAACGCAAAATCAAGGAACATAACACCGGTATGACGGAAACTAGGGCGGCAAGAGTGGAACAAAACACCAGACAAAAGGCCGAGCCTTCCACCCTTTACCAAGTATATAGATGCATTAATTAAAATAAAAGATATTGTGATATCCCAACATATCCATGTCCCAACATGGAACAAACTTCAATTTCACCTGCAACTAGCAACGCTAAAAGAGGGGCTGAGCAAAAGCGGTAACATAGCCAAACAACGGTTTGCTAGGAAGGTGGGTTAGAGGCTTGACATGGCAATATGGGAGGCATGATATAACAAGTGGTAGGTAACGCGATATAATGATATAGCGCACAACTAGCAAGTAAAGATAGAAGTGATTTCGAGGGTATGGTCATCTTGCCTGAGATCCCGCAAGGAAGAACAACGAGTCCATGAAGAAGACAAACGGACATAGATGAACGGATCCTCACAAACGCAATGTATCTGAAACTAACGAGAAGAAGCACAACCGAAAAGAAGCAAGCAATATAGTAAACAACCATCACATAAGCATGGCATGATGCACAACCAAGTATGATGCACGTCTGATTTAAAAATGCATGGCCTGGCAAAGTGCACAAACAAAACTACAAGTTAAGTGGAGCTCAACATGTAACAAGATGCATGTTGATGAAACACCATATTTGATTATTTAGTTCACTCCCAGTTAGGTACTCAACAAAATTAAATGTTTGGAAAGAGGTGAGGCATAAGTAAACTAACTATTTAGGCAAGTTTAAATGAGGTCGGAAACAACAACCAACAAATCCGGAAAATCCTCATATGCAAATTTTAGAGTTGGTACTGTTCTGCCTTAAACCATATTTTAGAGTTGTTAAATATTCAAAGTAATGCCACCATGTTAAACTATGCATTTCTCTACCCTATTTGCATATAAAGTTTATTTAAAACCGAGCTACGGTTAATTAGTTATGAATTAAATCATTTTAACATGGCAATATGCAAACATCATTTTAAACATTTTAAACATGGATAAAAGTTGGATATCAAGAAAGTGCATGAAGAACTAAGCATTTTGCATATATGACATATTCTATTTGAATGCATGGATCTATAGCTATTGCCAAAATAAAATAGTGGCAATTCTGTAAATGTGCAATGCACTGGAAATTAAATAAATCCGCAGGCAGAAAATAAGCATGCATTGTCCCGAAGCATTAGAGTGTAGCGGCCAGAAAGATTTGGCCCAAGCGGCTGAGTGGGTGTGTGGGCAAAAGAAATAAACGAGACAGGCAAAAATTGGGGCGCCTGGGACTCAATCCCAGTACATACTAGATCGAAGTACAATTTGAAGACCATTGGGACAGGAGCGTGTTGGTGATAACAGAGGGGCTAGGAACAACATGACGAGGAACAAGGGCTTGATCTGGGTGAGCCAAAATTGGTATAAAAATGTTGTACCAGTGGGGATTTGATCCCTGCTCATTTGGGTACAGCTCTGTAGCCAGAGCCACTGCGTTGTTGCTGCCTATTTGAACCAAGAAAGGCGTTTCTATTGTTGAAGTGACAAAAGCCAGGCCTTCTTCCCCATGAACGCATGGTGGACATGGCCGGCGACGGGAGCCAACACTAGTGGTTGCAGGTTGACGGCGGGGCCGCGGATGCATGTGGGGAAGAGGCCGGAGCTCGAGCGTCAAGCTAGATCTCATCTCGGCTACGGTGCACAGCGATGCATGGGTGAGCATGGCGCGGCGAGCGAGCAGCAAGCAGGCAGGGTGTGCACGTGGGTGCAGATGCATGCGGGGGCTACGGGTGCGTGCGTGTGTGGTGCAACAAGGAGCGGTCGGAGAACCCAAGCACAAGCACTGGAGCCTGTTTCCATGGAAGCCATGGCATGTGGGCATGGACAAGAAGGCTACTATGGCAAGGTAAACAGACAGGGTTACGAGGCTTGGGGGAGCGGCTGCTCACCACGGGGGTGCTGACGATGATAGATCGCATGGATAGACGACGGAGGCAATGAAGGAGCTCACTGAACTTGGCGGTAACGAGATTGAGCTAGGTATTTAGATACCGACGATCAAATCTCAGGCAAGTAACATACCGATGACAAAGGGAACAACGTATGTTGTTATGCGGTTTGACCGATAAAGATCTACGTAGAATATGTAGGAGCCAATATGAGAATCCAGGTTCCGCTATTGGTTATTGACCGGAGACATGTCTCGGTCATGTCTACATAGTTCTCAAACCCGCAGGGTCCGCACGCTTAACGTTCGATCACGATCGGTATTATGAGTTTATGTGATTTGATGTACCGAAGGTAGTTCGGAGTCTCGGATATGATCACAGACATGACGAGGAGTCTCCAAATGGTCGAGAAATAAATATTAATATATTGGACGACTATATTCGGATACCACAAGTGTTTCGGATGATTTCGGAGAAAACCGGAGTGCCGGAGGGTTACCGGAAC
>NC_057800.1:91811790-91831176 GCF_018294505.1 Triticum aestivum
CCTTCTTCTTGTAGACATTGTTGGGCCTCCAAGTGCAGAGGTTTGTAGGATAGTAGCAAATTTCCCTCAAGTGGATGACCTAAGGTTTATCAATCCGTGGGAGGCATAGGATGAAGATGGCCTCTCTCAAACAACCCTGCAACCAAATAACAAAGAGTCTCTTGTGTCCCCAACACACCCAATACAATGGTAAATTGTATAGGTGCACTAGTTCGACGAAGAGATGGTGATACAAGTGCAATATGGATGGTAGATATAGGTTTTTGTAATCTGAAAAATATAAAAACAGCAAGGTAACTAATGATAAAAGTGAGCGCAAATGGTATTGCAATGCTAGGAAACAAGGCCTAGGGTTCATACTTTCACTAGTGCAAGTTCTCTCAACAATAATAATATAATTGGATCATATAACTATCCCTCAACATGCAACAAAGAGTCACTCCAAAGTCACTAATAGCGGAGAACAAACGAAGAGATTATGGTAGGGTATGAAACCACCTCAAAGTTATCCTTTCTGATCGATCTATTCAAGAGTCCGTAGTAAAATAACACGAAGCTATTCTTTCCGTTCAATCTATCCTAGAGTTCTTACTAGAATAACACCTTAAGATACAAATCAACCAAAACCCTAATGTCACCTAGATACTCCAATGTCATCTCAAGTATCCGTCGGTAAGATTATACGATATGCATCACACAATCTCAGATTCATCTATTCAACCAACACCAAGAACTTCAAAGAGTGCCCCAAAGTTTCTACCGGAGAGTCAAGACGAAAATGTGTGCCAACCCCTATGCATAAGTTCACGAGGTCACGGAACTCGCAAGTTGATCACCAAAACATACATCAAGTGGATCGCGTGATATCCCATTGTCACCACAGATAAGCACATGCAAGACATACATCAAGTGTTCTTAAATCCTTAAAGACTCAATCCGATAAGATAACTTCAAAGGAAAAAATCAATCCATTACAAGAGAGTAGAGGGGGAGAAACATCATAAGATCCAAATATAATAGCAAAGCTCGTGATACATCAAGATCGTGCCGACTCAAGAACACGAGAGAGAGAGAGAGAGAGAGACAGAGAGAGAGAGGTCAAACACATAGCTACTAGTACGTAACCTCAGCCCCGAGGGTGAACTACTCCCTCCTCGTCATGGAGAGCGTCGGGGTGATGAAGATGGCCACCGGAGAGGGATTCCCCCCTCCGGTAGGGTGCCAGAACGGGTCTAGATTGGTTTCCGGTGGCTACGGAGGCTTCTGGCGGCGGAACTCTCGATCTATTCTGTTCTCCGATGTTTTTAGGGTATATGGACATATATAGGCGAAAGAAGTTGGTCAGGGCAGCCACGAGGGGCCCATGAGGGTCGGGGCGCGCCCAGGGGGTAGGGCGCGCCTCACTGCCTCGTTGCCACCTCGAAGCTTCCTTGACATCTACTCCAAGTCTTCTGGATTGCTTCCGTTCCAAAAATAACTCTCCCGAAGGTTTCATTCCGTTTGGACTCCGTTTGATAGTTCTTTTCTTCGAAACACTAAAATAGGAAAGAAAACAGCAATTTGGGTTGGGCCTCCGGTTAATAGGTTAGTCCCAAAAATAATATAAAAGTGTAAAATAAAGCCCATTAACATCTAAAACAGATAATATAATAGCATTGAACAATCAAAAATTATAGATACGTTGGCGAGGTATCAGCATCCCCAAGCATAATTCCTGCTCGTCCTCGAGTAGGTAAATGATAAAAACAGAATTTTTGATGTGGAATGATTTCTAGAATATTCTTCAATGTATTTTTCCCTATTGTGGCATGAATGTTCAGATCCAAAAGATTCAAGATAAAAGTTTATTGTTGACATGAAAATAATAATACTTCAAGCATACTAACAAAGCAATCATGTCCTCTCAAAATAACATGGTCAAAGAAAGCTATCCCTACAAAATCATGTAGTCTGGCTATGCTCTATCTTCATCACACAAAATATTTAAATCATGCACAACCGCGATGACAAGATAAGCAATTGTTTCATACTTTTGACGTTCTCAAACTTCTTCAATCTTCAGGCAATACATGAGCGTGAGCCATGGACATAGCACTATAGGTGGAATAGAATGGTGGTTGTGGAGAAGACAAAAAAGAAAAGATAGTCTCACATCAACTAGGCATATCAACGGGCTATGGAGATTCCCATCGATAGATATCAATGTGAGTGAGTAGGGATTTCCATGCAACATATGCACTAGAGCTATATGTGTATGAAATCTCAAAAAGAAACTAAGTGGGTGTGCATCCAACTCGCTTGCTCACGAAGACCTAGGGCATTTTGAGGAAGCCCATCATTGGAATATTCAAGCCAAGTTCTATAATGAAAGATTCCCACTAGTATATGAAAGTGACAACATAGGAGACTCTCTATCATGAAGATCATGGTGCTACTTTGAAGCACAAGTGTGGTAAAAGGATAGTAGCATTGTCCCTTCTCTCTTTTTTTCTCATTTTTTTGTTTTGTTTTGGGCCTTCTTTTTTTCTTTTGGCCTCTTTTTTTTCTTTTTTTCTTTTTATTTTTCATGCGGAGTCTCATACCGACTTGTGGGGGAATCTTTGTCTCCATCATCCTTTCCTCACTGGGACAATGCTCTAATAATGATGATCATCACACTTCTTTTTACTTACAACTCAAGAATTACAACTAAATACTTAGAAAAAAAATATGACTCTATGTGAATGCCTCCGGCGGTCTACCGGGAATGAATCGAGAGTGACATGTATGAAAGAATTATGAATGGTGGCCTTGCCACAAATACGATGTCAACTACATGATCATTCAAAGCAATATGACAATGATGGAGCGTGTCATAATAAACGTAATGGTGGAAAGTTGCATGGCAATATATCTCGGAATGGCTATGGAAATGCCATAATAGGTAGGTATGGTGGCTGTTTTGAGGAAAGTGAATGGTGGGTGTATGGTACCGGCGAAAGTGGCGTGGCACAAGAGAGGCTAGCAATGGTGTAAGGGTGAGAGTGTGTATAATCCATGGACTCAACATTAGTCATAAAGAACTCACATACTTATTGCAAAAATCTATTAGTTATCGAAACAAAGTACTACGTGCATGCTCCTAGGGGGATAGATTGGTAGGAAAAGACCATCACTCGTCCCCGACTGCCACTCATAAGGAAGGCAATCAATAAATAAATCATGCTCCGACTTCATCACATAACGGTTCACCATACGTGCATGCTGCGGGAATCACAAACTTCAACACAAGTATTTCTGAAATTCACAACTACTCAACTAGCATAACTCTAATATCACCATCTTCATATCTCAAAACAATCATCAAGTATCAAACTTCTCATAGTATTCAACGCACTTTATATGAAAGTTTTTATTATACCCATCTTGGATGCCCATCATATTAGGACTAGTTTCATAACCAAAGCAAATTACCATGCTGTTCTAAATACTCTCAAAATAATATAAGTGAATCATGAGAGTTCATCTACTTCTATAAAATAAAACCACCACCGTGCTCTAAAAGGATATAAGTGAATCACTAGAGCAAATGACAAACTACTCCGAAAGATATAAGTGAAGATCAATGAGTAGTCGAATAATTATACAACTATGTGAAGATTCTCTAACATTTAATAATTTCAGATATTGGTATTTTATTCAAACATAAAGCAAAACAAAAGAAAATAAAATGACGCTCCAAGAAAAACACATATCATGTGGTGAATAAAAATATAGCTCCAAGTAAAGTTACCGATGAACGAAGACGAAAGAGGGGATGACTTCCGGGGCATCCTCAAGCTTAGGCTCTTGGTTGTCCTTGAATATTACCTTGGGGTGCCTTGGGCATCCCCAAGCTTAGGCTCTTGCCACTCCTTATTCCATAGTCCATCGAATCTTTACCCAAAACTTGAAAACTTCACGACACAAAACTTAACAGAAAACTTGTAAGCTCTGTTAGTATAAGAAAATAAATCACCACTTAGGTACTGTTGTGAACTCATTATAAATTCATATTGGTGTAATATCTACTGTATTCCAACTTCTCTATGGTTCATACTCTCCGATACTACTCATGGATTCATCAAAAGAAGCAAACAACACATAGAAAACAGAATCTGTCAAAAACAGAACAGTCTGTAGTAATTTGGATCAAACGTATACTTCTGGAACCCCAAAAATTCTAACAAAAATTTCTGGACGTTAGGAATGTATCTATTAATCATCTTCAAAAAGAATTAACTAAATAGCACTCTCCAGTAAAAAATGGAAGCAATTCTCGTGAGCGCTAAAGTTTCTGTTTTTTACAGCAAGATCAAAAAGACTTCCCCCAAGTCTACCCAACGGTTCTACTTGGCACAAAACACTAATTAAACACAAAAAACACAACAAAAACAGAGGCTAGGTAAATTATTTATTAGTAAACAGGAACAAAAATAAAATTGGGTTGCCTCCCAACAAGCGCAATCGTTTAACGCTCCTAGCTAGGCATGATGATTTCAATGATGCTCACATAAGAGATAAGAATTGAAATATAAAGAGATCATCAATAAGAATATGACTAGAACATTTAAGTCTAACACACTTACTATGTATAGGGATTTTGTGAGCAAACAACTTATGGGAACAATAATCAACTAGCATAGGAAGGCAAAACAAGCATAGCTTCAAAGCTTTAAGCACATAGAGAGGAAACTTGATATTATTGCAATTCCTACACGCATATATTCAACCCTCATAATAATTTTCAGTAGCATCATGAATGAATTCAACAATATAATCATCACATAAAGCATTCTTTTCATGATCTACAAGCATAGAAAATTTACTACTCTCCACATAAGCAAGATTCTTCTCATTCGGAAAGTGGGAGTATCATAAGAAACTCGAATACTATAAATTGTTTCCACATTAAAAGAGTAATATTCAGGAAAGGGTAATAATAATCATGACAAGTTTTAATATAATCATCACTACTTTTTATAGCATACATGTCATCACAATAATCATCATAAGTAGCAACTTTGTTCTCATCATAATCAATTGAAACCTCTTCCAAGATAGTAGAATCATTACTAAATAAAGTCATGACCTATCCAAATCCACTTTCATAATTATCACAATAAGATTCAACATCCTACAAAATAGTGGGATCATTACTTCCTAAAGTTGACACTCCTCCAAATCCACTTTCATTAATATAATCATCATAAGTAGGAGGCATGCTATCATCATAATAAATTTGCATATCAAAACTTGGGAGACTACAAATATCATCTTCATTAAACATAGCATCCCCAAGCTTGGGACTAACATTAATTGTAGCAAATACATTCTCAAACATGTCATTCTCATCAAACATAGCATCCCCAAGCTTGGGCCTTTTCATATCATAAGCATAATCACTCTCATCATTAATAGTATGGATAGCACCAATAGTATAACAATTATCGTCATCACAATGAGTAATAGGAGCAACATTATTTGGGAGGGATACATTGTTACCTTTGCTTCTCCGTATTTTCTTTTTCTTCTTCACATCATGTGTGGGTTTTATCCTCTTTTCGGAGCTCCTTATTAATGAGATTGGTTGAATAGAAGGCTCCTCCTCGTTACCTGATTCATCATAAGAAATAATAGGAGGATATTGTGAAGCCTCTTCCCATTCATTAGTATTCTCTTCATCCTCTATTTGTTTTCTTTTCTTTATGTAATTGGCAATAAGGATTTTCAATGCAATTCACCGCACAATACATAAAAATTTCTTCTAGATCAATATCGAGGAATTTCTCAAGGTTATATTATGGAATATGCTTAGTTATATGTTTCATTTCTTCATAACCCAAAAGAAAACTAAGTTCATTATGATGTGCAAGGGAAATCAAATCATCACAATTTTTGGACACGATACGGTCATGAAACAATTTGCATCGGAGATTTAAATGACCATGTTCATTGCAAAGTTCACAAGTATGGTGAAGAAATTTTAAATTTTCAACACAAAAATCTAGCCTCTCTTGCAACCATTTAGTTTCTAAATACTTATGCCTCTTGCACAATCTATCTTCCCTATTTGGTGTGTACTTGCAAACTCTAGCACTCAACAAAAGTTGACATGCATATAAGAGACATTTTCATCATGACTGGTGCAATCATCATTAGTACTATGGATATTCAAGGAGTTCATACTAACAACATTGCAATCATGCTCATCATTCAAAGATTTAGTGCCAAACATTTTATAGACTTCTTCTAGCATTTGAGCACAATTTTACTTTCCATCATTCTCACGAAAGATATTAAAAAGATGAAGCGTATGAGGCAAACTCAATTCCATTTTTTTGTAGTTTTCTTTTACAGACTAAACTAGTGATAAAACAAGAAACTAAAAGATTCGATTGCAAGATCTAAAGATATACCTTCAAGCGATCACCTCCCCGGCAACGGCGCCAGAAAAGAGGTTGATGTCTACTACACAACCTTCTTCTTGTAGACGTTGTTGGGCCTCCACGTGTAGAGGTTTGTAGGATAGTAGCAAATTTCCCTCAAATGGATGACCTAAGGTTTATCAATCCGTGGGAGGCGTAGGATGAAGATGGTCTCTCTCAAACAACCCTGCAACCAAATAACAAAGAGTCTCTTGTGTCCCCAACACACCTAATACAATGGTAAATTGTATAGGTGCACTAGTTCGGCAAAGAGATGGTGATGCAAGTGCAATATTGATGGTAGATATAGGTTTTTGTAATCTAAAAATATAAAAACAGCAAGGTAACTAATGATAAAAGTGATCACAAACGGTATTGCAATGCTAGGAAACAAGGCCTAGGGTTCATACTTTCACTAGTGCAAGTTCTCTCAACAATAATAACATAATTGGATCATATAACTATCCCTCAACATGCAACAAAGAGTCACTCCAAAGTCACTAGTAGCGGAGAACAAATGAAGAGATTATGGTAGGGTATGAAACCACCTCAAAGTTATCCTTTCTGATCGATCTATTCAAGAGTCTGTAGTAAAATAACACGAAGCTATTCTTTCCGTTCAATCTATCCTAGAGTTCGTACTAGAATAACACCTTAAGATACAAATCAACCAAAGCCCTAATGTCACCTAGATACTCCAATGTCACCTCAAGTATCCATGGGTATGATTATACGATATGCATCCCACAATCTCAGATTCATCTATTCAACCAACACCAAGAACTTCAAAGGGTGCCCCAAAGTTTCTACCGGAGAGTCAAGACGAAAACGTTTGCCAACCCCTATGCATAAGTTCACGAGGTCACGGAACTCGCAAGTTGATCACCAAAACATACATCAAGTGGATCACGTGATATCCCATTGTCACCACAGATAAGCACATGCAAGACATACATCAAGTGTTCTCAAATCCTTAAAGACTCAATCCGATAATATAACTTCAAAGGGAAAAATCAATCCATTACAAGAGAGTAGCGGGGGAGAAACATCATAAGATCCAAATATAATAGCAAAGCTCGTGATACATTAAGATCGTGTCGACTCAAGAACACGAGAGAGAGAGAGAGAGAGAGAGAGAGAGAGAGATCAAACACATAGCTACTGGTACATACCCTCAGCCCCGAGGGTGAACTACTCCCTCCTCGTCATGGAGAGCGCCAGGATGATAAAGATGGCCACCGGAGATGGATTCCCCCCTCCGGCAGGGTGCCGGGACGGGTCTAGATTGGTTTTCGGTGGCTACGAAGGCTTCTGGCGGTGGAACTCCCGATCTATTCTGTTCTCCGATGTTTTTAGGGTATATGGACATATATAGGCAAAAGAAGTCGGTCAGGGGAGCCATGAGGGGCCCATGAGGGTGGGGGCACGCCCAGGTGGTAGGGCGCGCCTCCCTGCCTCGTGGCCACCTCGAAGATTCCCTGACATCTACTCCAAGTCTTCTGGATTGCTTCCGTTCCAAGAATAACTCTCCCGAAGGTTTCATTCCGTTTGGACTCCGTTTGATATTCCTTTTCTTCGAAACACTGAAATAGGCAAGAAAATAGCAATTTGGGCTGGGCCTCCGGTTAATAGGTTAGTCCCAAAAATAATATAAAAGTGTAAAATAAAGCCCATTAACATCCAAAACAGATAATATAATAGCATGGAACAATCAAAAATTATAGATGCGTTGGAGACGTATCAAGAAGTAATGGGCCCAAGGTTGGAAAAAGTGGTAGGCGTAAGCGAGGCGGTTGGCCTTCGCCTAGTGCCTAGACGGTGCTTAAGCGCTCTAGGCACAGCCTAGGCGGTTATATAATTTTTACTATCAAGGTGTATATGTGGTTATTATATGTGTATTTTATGAACTTATGGCATATAAGTACCTTAACTACCAGCTACTACGATTAGAATATGGTCCTTTTGGCATATCAATGCAATATGACATGATTTCTCCCTTGGGTAGACAATTTCTTACTTGCTCTGCCTAGACTTCTGCTTATGCCCTAGGCGAGGTGTTTGGTCATTGCCTAGCGCCTAGGCATGCCTAAGCGCCTCCTAGGCACTGCCTTTTCCAACAGAGAATGGGCCACATGGGCCTTAGTGGAGAGAGAGAGAGAGAGGGCCGGCTAGGTCAGGCCGCGCGCCCCCTCCCCCTCTGGTCGGAATTGGACTAGGGAAGGGGGCGGCGCCCCCCTTTCCTTCTCCCTCTCCTCCTTCATTTCCCCCTCCTAATAGGAGTAGGAAAGGGGAGTCCTACTCCTACTAGGACTCCTCCTGGCGCGCCCTGCAAGGGCCGGCCGGCCTCCCCCCTTGCTCCTTTATATACGGGGGCAGTGGGCACCCTAGGACACACAAGTTGATTGTTCCAAGCTCTATGCGGTGCCCCCCTCCACCATAATCCACCTCGATCATATTGTAGCAGTGCTTAGGCGAAGCCCTGCGTTGGTAGCAACACCATCACCGTCATCATGTCGTCGTGCTGACGGAACTCTCCTATGAAGCTCTGCTGGATCGGAGTTTGTGGGACGTCATCGAGTTGAACGTGTGCTGAACTCGGAGGTGACGTACGTTCGGTACTTGTATCGGTCGGATCGTGAAGACGTACGACTACATCAACTGTGTTCTCATAACGCTTCCGCTTACGGTCTACGAAGGTACGTGGATGATACTCTCCTCTCTCGTTGCTATGCATCACCATGATCTTGCATGTGCGTAGGAATTTTTTTGAAAATACTACGTTCCCCAATAGTAGGTGCGCCCCCCACCCTCATGGGCCCCTCGCAGCTCCACCGACGTACTTCTTCCTCCTATATGTACCCATACTCCCTGAAAACATCCAGGAGCACCATGAAACTCTATTTCCACCGCCGCAACCTTCTGTACCCGTGAGATCCCATCTTGGGGCCTTCTCTGGCGCTCTGCCGGAGGGGGAATCGATCACGGAGGGCTTCTACATCAACACCATAGCCTCTCCAATGATGTGTGAGTAGTTTACCACAGACCTTCGGTCCATAGTTATTAGCTAGATGGCTTCTTCTCTCTCTTTGGATCTCAATACAAAGTTCTCCTCGATTCTCTTGGAGATCTATTCAATGTAATTGTTTTTGCGGTGTGTTTGTCGAGATCTGATGAATTGTGGGTTTATGATCAAGATTATCTATGAACAATATTTGATTCTTCTTTGAAATCTTTTATGCATAGTTTAAATATCTTTGCAAGTCTCTTCGAATTATCAGTTTGGTTTGGCCTACTAGATTGATCTTTCTTGCAATAGGAGAAGTTTTTAGCTTTGGGTTCAATCCTGCGGTGTCATTTCCCAGTGACAGCAGGGGCAGCAAGGCACGTATTGTATTATTGCCATCGAGGATAAAAAGATGGGGTTTATATCATATTGCTTGAGTTTATCCCTCTACATCATGTCATCTTTCCTAATGCGTTACTCTGTTCTTATGAACTTAATACTCTAGATGCATGCTGGATAGCGGTCGATGTGTGGAGTAATAGTAGTAGATGCAGATCATTTCGGTCTACTTTTCGCGGACGTGATGCCTATATACATGATCATGCCTAGATATTCTCATAACTATGCGCTTTTCTATCAATTGCTCGACGGTAATTTGTTCGCCCACCATAGAATTTGCTATCTTGAGAGAAGCCACTAGTGAAACCTATGGCCCCCGGGTCTATTCTCCACTATATTATTCTCCCGTCAACAAGCTATTTCTGTCGCCGTTTATTTTGCAATCTTTATTTTCCAATCTTTATTTTCCAATCTATACAACAAAAATACCAAAAAATATTTATCTTATTATCTTTATTAGATCTCACTTTCTAAGTGACCGTGAAGGGATTGACAACCCCTTTATCACGTTGGTTGCAAGGTTCTTGTTTGTTTGTGCAGGTACGAGGGACTTGCGTGTAGTCTCCTACTAGATTGATACCTTGGTTCTCAAAAACTGAGGGAAATACTTACGCTAGTGTGCTGCATCACCTTTCCTCTTCAACGGAAAACCAACGCAAGCTCAAGAGGTAGCAACAGTGAGCATTTGTCGAATTTTCAAGCATATGCCCTGTTTATCTGTATTTGCTTGTTAGGTTGATTGCAGTGAGACTCTGTCCAATTTTCAATGGCTATATTTGGTTGTTATACTGGTCATTTATGTCTTGTTTATTTCAGTCATTCACAATGTGTTGTTCATTATGTGCAAGTCGGAACTGTGCCGCTCGACTACATCAATATCAGTTTGAACGACTATATTTGGTTCCAGTTATTCTTGGTGTAGTTAACACATGCCCTTTATTTTAGTTTTACACATTTATCCAGTGTGATGTTTAAGCATTACCTATGTTCTATTCATTTTCAACAATGCCAGTTTGAATTGCAATATTTGATGGCTGTTAAGCCTGCTGTCGGTAACATTACCTTCCAATTCATATCTGCTTTAACAGCATGCTGAAACCAACACATTCAAGCTATCATTTGGAGATGATGTTGTTTACCTTTGTTATATTTGTTTGATGTTAAGGTTGTTGTACTTATCATGCCTTTCCACTACTTATGCAGGACAACAACGGGAGTGGCCACCATTTTCCGCCGAGGTTAGCTTCATCCCTCGGCTTGTACTCCCCCCGTCATTTCGTAATGTAGTGCATATAGATCCAGGTTTGGACACTTGTTAGCTTCTAATATTGACTTGTTGCTTGTAGGTACATATGCCCTTGCAAGGATCCACGCATCGACCCTTTTTGCCTATGGGGCAATGAGATATTGATGAACAAGCATCAAGTGAGGAAACTGATAAGGATTATTAGCAAAAATATATGAATGGTGGCAAGAAAATTATTTGTTTATGCTCTATCCAACACAACAGTGAGTTGTAGGATGGTAACTACAAACTCTGCAGCCTTCTCTTTTTACTGCCCATAATGAGTTGTTAGACAACAATGCCTGAATCTTTTTCGTTCCCAGTGGTTCCCGAAGCAGTTCACTCAAGATTACCTCGCAAAGTACATGATTGGTGGACACGCAATGAAGGTTAAAGTATTTCATCCTGACTACAATGAGCATCGACAAGTCATAATGAAGACAGTGAAGGATGGACGGGCAACCATCACAAGGGGTTGGCCTAGAGTCATGCGTGCATTACGCATGGAGGAGGCATAATATGGGCATTCCGCTTCACCTTCTCCAGCAACCAGAATTTCTTTCCGCATCTCTCTTTATAGTCTTTAGTACAACTGTGGTTCATCATTCTTTACTTGGTGCTTCTGTAGTTCTTCAGTATATGTACCTTTGCATCGAATTATGCATTCATGTTTGAACTATATTTGTAATAAACATGGTTGGATATGAAATAAGTGATTGCCTACTTTCAAATTCAAAACATGTGATTTTTAAATTAGGGATTACACTGCACACGGTTTGCGAAAGCGAAACGTCTGCGATAGACGTGGAGATCAGAAACGTTTTTAGGATCCACTACGTGTGCGATCAATCTCCACTGCACACACGACTTTCTCTTGAAAACTGTTTGTGTTAGTCCACCTTGCGCAAACGTTTACCACACCAAAACTGTGTGTGATGGACAACCTTTGCCACACAGTTTCTTCTACACACTGTGTGTGATGCATTCAATAACACAAACAATAAAGTTGTTAACATCGTGTGCAATGGCAACGCTATCACAAACGATTTAATGGGAAAAATTATGTGTGATGTACCTATGAACGGAAACATTTTCCTTGGAGCGGCTGTGTGGGATGTACATATGAACGAAAATGTTTACCGTGACTGACTATGTGGGATGTACTTGTGACCGAAAACAATTTCGTATGTATAATTGTATTTTTTAGCTCTACTGTACGTATTTCCGTATTTGAGCGCTCATCGGTCGCACATGACCTCATTTTGCTGAGCGTGTGTGCCAGGAGGGCATATCCCCTACGGTTTCTGGGTCGTGTGGGAAGGAACCCCCTATCACCCACACTCACTAGGCGACGGTTCCAAATGCCGTCGCGAAAAGGGGTTAAAAACCATTTGTATAGCACCAATGCATACCAGTGGTAGACATGACCGAGACACCTCTACGGTCAATAATCAATAGCGGAACCTAGATGCCCATATTGGCTCCTACATATTCTACAAAGATCTTTATCGGTCGAACCGTTATGACAACATACATAATTCCCTTTGTCCATCGGTATGTTACTTGCCCGAGATTCGATCATGGTATCTCTATACCTAGTTCAATCTCGTCACCGACAAGTATCTTTACTCGTTCCGTAATACATCACCTTGTAACTAACTCTTTAGTCATTTGCTTGCAAGCTTATGATGTGTATTACCGAGAGGGCCCAGAGATACCTCTCCGATACTCAGAGTGACAAATCCTAATCTCGATCTATGCCAACTCAACAAACACCTTCGGACATACCTATAGAGCATATTTATGATCACCCAGTTACATTGTGATGTTTGATAGCACACAAGTATTCCTCCGGTATCCGGGAGTTGCATAATCTCATAGTCGAAGGCATACGTATTTGACATGAAGAAAGCAATAACAATAAAACTGAACGATTATTATGCTAAGCTAACGGATGGGTCATGTCCATCACATCATTCTCCTAATGATGAGATCCCGTTATCAAATGACAACTCATGTCTATGGTTAGGAAACCTTAACCATCTTTGACCAACGAGCTAGTCTAGTAGAGGCTTATTAGGGACACGATATTTGTTTATGTATTCACACATGTATTTAAGTTTCCGATCAAGAAAATTCTAGCATGAATAATAAACCTTTATCATGAATAAGGAAATACAAAATAACAACTTTATTATTGTCTCTAGGGCATATCTCCTTCACTATGGTTGAACCGCAAGGGAAGTCCGACCGAAGTTTCCATTACGACCCTAAAGGATGCATGCAAGGTTCTCAAGCCCACCTCGACGGATGGAAATACGCTTCATACACCAGGCCACGGTGCCTAGTCTGTCCCAAGCCCACCTGTACCGAGTACCACCTGGTAGACCACTAACACAACCTACAAACACTACTAACTAGTTGCAACTCCTGGACAGAGATCAAGGTGATTAATAAGTCGAGAGAGCTTGATTACCGGAGCCCAATGTGTGGTAGTAGCTAGTCTTGGATAACATACACAGAACTTGATTCTAAAGAACAATCTCAATGAGACAACCCACCATGTACTCCTACATGGCCTCTCATTGCTACCTTTACTAAATCGTGTTCACACACTTAGCTCTCAATGTCAGAACATGATCACAACATTCCAATTCATTCCCAGATGATTCAGGCCTGACACAACACTAAGCATAGCAAGCATGGCATGGATGAAGTCACAACAGGGCTCAAGAAGCTCCTAATAATGCTAGGAAGGTTCAGCTATTTACTGTGAAAATGACAGATCATGCAGAGGAATGGGTTCAACTACCGCAACAAGTAACAGTTGAATCGTTGTTGTCCTAATGCAATAAAAGAGACAGGAGCGAGAGAGTGGGTTTGTAATGAGATGAACAAGGGTCAGCAAGAGAACGTCTACGTCCTCGGGGACGACTATTGCTCCCTGTAGCGACAGCGGTGGCGAGCGCGGCGGCGCTGAGCTCATGGCCAAAATGGAAAATGGGGCTAGCGGATGGAAACAAGGATGGGGATAAGGGGGAAACACACAGAATCTCACAAGGATTCTTCCGACGTGGTTGGCGAGCTCGGGGACGGCTTGAAGGAGAGAATCAAATTTGGCAGTCGGCGATGTAGGAGGTTGAAGACGATGGCGATGGCGATGTTGTGAAGTGTCCGGGCTCGTGTGGCTCGATGGAGAGGACGAATACGATGCGGCAAAGCTTGTGGGCTGAAGTCTACTACACAACCTTCTTCTTGTAGACGTTGTTGGGCCTCCAAGTGCCAAGGTTTGCAGGATAGTAGCAAATTTCCCTCAAGTGGATAACTTAAGTTTTATCAATCCGTAGGAGGCGTAGGATGAAGATGGTCTCTCTCAAGCAACCCTGCAACCAAATGACAAAGAGTCTCTTGTGTCCCCAACACACCCAATACAATGGTAAATTGTATAGGTGCACTAGTTCGGCGAAGAGATGGTGATACAAGTGGTATATGGATGGTAGATAAAGGTTTTTTGTAATCTGAAAATATAAAAACAGCAAGGTAACTAATGGTACAATTAAGCGTAAACGGTATTGCAATGCTAGGAAACAAGGCCTAGGGTTCATACTTTCACTAGTGCAAGTTCTCTCAACAATAATAACATAATTGGATCACATAACTATCCCTCAACATGCAACAAAGAGTCACTCCAAAGTCACTAATAGAGGAGAACAAACAAAGAGATTATGGTAGGGTATGAAACCACCTTAAAGTTATCCTTTCTGATCGATCTATTCAAGAGTCCATAGTAAAATATCATGAAGCTATTCTTTCCGTTCAATCTATCATAGAGGTCGTACTAGAATAATACCTTAAGACACAAATCAACCAAAACCCTAATGTCACCTAGATACTCCATGTCACCTCAAGTATCCGTGGGTATGATTATACGATATGGATCACACAATCTTAGATTCATCTATTCAAACCAACACAATGTATTTCAAAGAGTGCCCAAAGATTCTACCGGAGAGTCAAGACGAAAACGTGTGCCAACGCCTATGCATAAGTTCACGAGGGCACTGAACTCGCAAGTTGATCACCAAAACATACATCAAGTGGATCACGTGATATCCCATTGTCACCACAGATAAGCACATGCAAGACATACATCAAGTGTTCTCAAATCCATAAAGACTCAATCCAATAAGATAACTTCAAAGGGAAAATTCAATTCATCACAAGAGAGTAGAGGGGGAGAAACATCATATGATCCAACTATAATAGGAAAGCTCGCGATACATCAAGATCGTACCACCTCAAGAACACGAGAGAGAGAGAGATCAAACACATGGCTACTTGTACATACCCTCAGCCCCGAGGGAGAACTACTCCCTCCTCGTCACGGAGAGCGCCGGGATGATGAAGATGGCCACCGGAGAGGGATTCCCCCCTCCGGCAGGGTGCCGGAGGGGTCTAGATTGGTTTTCGGTGGCTACGGAGGCTCCTCGCAGCGGAACTCCCAATCTATTCTGCTCCCCGAAGTTTTTAGGGTATATGGGTATATATAGGAGGAAGAAGTACGTCGGTGGATCTCCGGGCTGTCCATGAGGCAGGGGGCATGCCCAGGGGGGTGGGCGCGCCCCCACCCTCGTGGGCAGCCTGGGACTCTCTTGGTCCATCTCCGATACTCCATGGGCTTCTTCTGGTCCAAAAATAAGTTCCGTGAAGTTTCACGTCAATTGGACTCCATTTGATTTTCCTTTTTTGCGATACTCTAAAACAAGGAAAAAACAGAAACTGGCACTAGGCTCTAGGTTAATAGGTTAGTCCCAAAAATCATACAAAATAGCATATTAATGCATATAAAACATCCAAGCTGTCAGTACCCCGACTCAATGCCACATCGATCTAGCATGTAACACCTCATATCACTTTGCGGCCTCACGCACGGTATTCCCACGGGTGTCGCCTTACCTTTGCCCGGGACCGTTTGCGCCTTTTGGCACACGTATATGATAGTGTCGCTATCATCCATATGATAAGGAGCCCGGGCTGACATGGCTAGTCATAAACCCAAAGTGGCACAAACTTACAGGGACAGGCATCCACGACCCAACATCGAACGTGTCGGTCATCAGCGAGTGAATCCAGGCTGTAGCACTGGGCTAGCAGGACTCCGGTGAACCGGGCTGTAGTGGGCTAACAGGACTCCGGTATTCATCGCGTGACATTTCCCCGAAGGGACAGACACAGGAACGAAGAAGGACACATGCCGGCCAACCTAAGTGTTCCGGAGCAGTAGCAAGCTACCATGGCTCGGTGGAACACTAGGAGACATTTCCCCGTAAGAGAGGCTACTAAAGATAAACAACTAGATGGTCAGATCCCACACATACCAAGCATTTCAATAACATACACACAATATGCTCAATATGTGCAAATACAACATGGCATCACAACATGACTCTACGACTCAAGTAATTTATTCAATAGGCTCCGAGGAGCGAGATATTACAAACAGGGGTCTCACGACCCAACATTCAGAGCATACAAGTCAAAGCACAAGCGGAAGCTATCATGTCCGAGTACAGACATCTATAAATTAAAAAGGCTGAGAAGCCTGACTATCTACCAGATCCTGCCGAGGCACAAGACCATAGTTGAGGTAACAAGCTAAACGTCGAAGTCCACGCGGAACTACTAGCGAGACCGAAGTCTCTCTGCAAAAACATAAAATAGGCAAACGTGAGTACAAATGTACCCAGCAAGACTTACATCAGAACTAACTACATATGCATCATTATCAACAAGGGGATGGTGGGGTTTAACTGCAGCAAGCCAGCTTTGACTCGGTGGCTATCCTAAACTACGACTGCAAGCAACTCTTTTGAGGTGGCGCACACGAGTCCACATATTCACCATATCAATACACCACTATGGATCCGCTCCCGTCTCCCTACGAGAACGCCATCCATAGCACTCACGCTTATCTTGCGCATTTTAGAGTATCCACTTTCACTTGTCTATGAACTGATATAAGCAACCCAGAAGTCCTTTACCACGGACACGGCTATTCGAATAGATGATATTAACCCTGCAGGGGTGTACTTCTTCATACATGTTTCCACCACTTAGCGTCTGCACACGACATGTGCTCGGCAGACTTCAAGCGAAAGCCGACGTGGGTGTAGACCACGACCTACCTAAACACCTAAGTCTCTAGTCCAGGTTTATTGCCTATTCGGGTTCCATCCATGAGGAGATCCGGCCGGAGTTTCGCTCACAGCCCCAAACGATGTGAACAGGGTTCCCGAGACACCAAACGGGCATCCAGTACACCGTGCCACGTACCTACCGCATCACAGCCCACCCCTACGGTCAGCGCTGTCCACGGCCTCCAGTAAGCTACAAACACCAGAAACTACTTGCAACTCCTGGACAGAGGACAAGGGTGAATAAGAAGTCGAGCGGGGTCATATTTCAGGGCCCAATGTATGGTAGTAGCTGAATCATGGATCACAAACACAGAACTCAGTTCCTGAGGACGGCTGCAATGAGACAACCCACCATGTACTCCTACATGGCCTCTCACCGACACCTTTTACCAAATCGTGTTCACACACTTAGCTCACACACAGTAGGACATGTTCACACACCTCTGATTCATCCCGGATGAATCAGACCTGACACAACTCTAAGCAGTAGCAGGCATGACAAACAAGCATGAATGAGTAGGCACAACAGGGCTCAAACAACTCCTACTCATGCTAGTGGGTTTCATCTATTTACTGTGGAATGACAGGTCATGTAGAGGATAAAGGGGTTCAACTACCGCAGCAAGTAACAGAAGAATCGTTGTTGTCCTAATGCATTAAAAGAGAGCAGGAGCGAAAGAGTAGGATTGTATCGGAATGAACAAGGGGGTTTTGCTTGCCTGGCACTTCTGAAGATAACATTGAGTCTTCATCAGTGTCAACGATCACATCATCGGTATCACGTCTATCGAGAGGGGACAAATACCGGCAACACAGAAGGGAACACAATCAATGCAATGCACAATATGATGCATGATCATGACATGGCAAAATGAATGTGTTTTGAGCTAATGCAACTAGCAACAGATTAAATGAAGTTGGTTTGAATACAAGATTCAAATTCAAACTCCATATGTGATTATTTAAATGCCCTTTATATGATTTGTGCTAAACAGCATCTATAAGTTGTTCTAACATGCATGAAAATGGTACAGATGGATTCCTAGAATTTTTCTGATAATTTTTCATATATAAATTATTTAATTTGGAGTTACGGTTGAATTACTATGAATTTTTGAAGTTTTGAACATTTTCTGGAATTTCCTGAATATTTAGAATTAAAATAATTCCAGAAAATGATTTAACTGCGTCAGCCTGACGCCATCATGACGTCAGTGAGTCAACGGCCAGGTCCAGGTCAAACCTGACGTGCGGGGTCCACACGTCAGTGACACAGGAACTAATCCCGCGTTGACTCGGGCTTTGGCCCGCTACGGGGCCCGCTGTCAGTGTCTGTTAGTGTGCTAATTGGGGGGATTAGCCGCTAATGGCAACGCCACGTCAGCTCCCACCGGAGTTTCGCCGGCGACGACCATGGCCGACGACGGAGATGCAACGTGTGCTCGCTACGGAGCACCATTCGACGCGTGGTTTGCTCCTACGGGTAGCTGAAGATGCGCTGCATCCAACTGGGCGAGCGGCAGCGGCTGTGGTGGCCGGAGCTCGCCGGAAACGAGCTCGCGGCGGCGCCGGAGTTCCGGACCTCAACGAGAATGGAGCTCCGGTGCACGGGGAAACTAGTGGAGGGTCTCAGCAGACTCCTGACGACGCGATGAGCACAAATATGTGCTCGGCCGTGACAGATGCTGGCTCAAACGACGACGAGCTACGCGGCGGCGGCATGGAGCTCTCGGCCACGACGGGGCTATGGCCTAGAGGTCAAAAGCGACCAGGGAAGAAGGGGGAAACGACTCAGGGGCTCACCGCGAGTCCGTTGGGAGGGTTAGTGGGCTCGAAGATGTCTTGTCGGGGGCGAATCGACGACGGCGATCGACGGGGCCGAAGGTTGAAGAAGGCGGCGGTGTGGGCGTTCGGGGGCGTCCGGCGGCGCGTGTGCCCTTGAGGAGGCGTAGACGACGGAGGTGGAGCTCCTGGACAGATGGGAAGGCTAGGCGGTGGCTGTGGCCGCGGCGAACGGCGTCGGTGGCGATGGTGGCGTTCGGCCATGGCTGCGGC